>NC_081184.1:69180035-69288275 GCF_029867415.1 Vicia villosa | reverse complement strand
TAGAAGTTGTCTAAGTGGAGAACCATTGTAATCAAGATTGATTAGTGAATTAAATCCTCAGTTGAGGTAAATCACCTTGCCAGGGGTGGACTGGAGTAGTTTGGTTAACAACGAACCAGGATAAAAATAACAGTGTGATTATTTTTATCTAACATTTTTAGAAGAAACCCTTATTCAATCCCCCCTTTCTAAGTGTTTTTCACTCCTTCACGACCAACTACCGTGACTCACAATACAATGCATGAGCCAAACTGCTGGTGACTAACAATCCTACACAAACCAACTATTTGTGACTAACCAATTTCTAAGACTCAACTAGTCCTAGACTTCTTGAGACTTCTGACCCAACTGGTCTCTCAAGGACTCAGTTACCACGTAAATTCTGATGACAGTGTATAGTGTTTCTTCTAGAAAGTTGTAATAACTACTGTGATATTTCACTAAGATTAAGTACATAATAATGAACTCAGAATATGGATAAGAGAATTTTTGCTTCAGAGAGTTTTTCTTCACACTTGATGATTTATCAGAGTTGCAGCGTTCTTGTGTGTTCTTTCTTGTTTTCTTCTTTTTTCACTCGTTGTATATATTTTCCTTCAAACGATCATGAGTATATATATCTTCATAATTTTTGACCGTTATCTTCAAAGCTTGTATTCAGCATTAAATGGTTTGCGTGTTGTCTTTGCTTTTGTTGTTTCCAAGGATTTGCATGTGGATAGCTTCTTCAATCAACCTTGAGAATTTCTCTTTTGGAGTGTTGCAGCCGTTTTGCTAATGATTATGTCTTCAACAGTTTTATTTGAATCAATCTTCGTAATCTTCTGTTCAGCCTTGTTCTTCAACTTCTGTTGTAGATATGTTCACGGTGTTCTGGTGCAATATCAGAAGTTGCTTTCAACGGTATTAATTTGAATCATTCCTTATGATCTTCTGTTCATCCTTGTTCTTCAACTTCAGTTGTAGATATGTTTGCAGCGTTCTGGTGTAGTATTAGAAGTTGCTTTATGACCAGCGTTGCGTTTCTCCAGCTTCTCATAGGTGCCAAGTTCTGATGGCAGGTACTGGTACATATTCTGAAATTAGAACCATATGATTAGAGTATTATGTTTGCTTTATACAAAATTTGTTTGCTTGTTATCATCAAAACATTAAAATGTGATTAGAACCAAACTATGTTCTAACAATCTCCCTCTTTTTGATGATGACAAAACATTTACGTTCTGTTAAAAAAAATTGTATAAGAAAATTGATCTCCCCCTGAGATGTATAACCTCCCCCTGAAATAAATATTTAGAGAGAAATATGATGAATACCTTTCCTGGATAATTTTCTTCTTGAGTTGATTCTTCAGGAGATTGATGAATGTAGCTACCTATACGCGCATCTTCATAGAAGTTTTAAATATATTCCTGCATTCCTTTTAACAACACAAACTTCTGGAGCACAAGTTAAAGAAGTTTTATCATTGATTTGTAGAACTTGTTCTGTTCAAGTTACTTAAAAATTCTTAGGAGATGTATATTAATTTCTTATTCACATAGTTCTCCCCCTTTTTGTCATAATAAGAAAGAAATGATGCTAAATGAGAATGTATGAGTTTATTCAGGTGGGACCATTATAGGCATTAAATTTTCAAGTTATCCCAAAAATACACAATTGATAAAGAGAATAAATATTCATTGATTAGAAAAAAACATGACAAAATACAGACTCAAGATACTTGAAACACGGACTCCTAGTAGATGGGTTCATAATATCCTCCATGAAAGAAGAAACGGTCACAGCGCTCTGCATACAGTGCTTCCCTCTTGTTCGGAAGTTCTGAAGTACGGAGTGTGTTCACGATTCCTGCGGATTTAAAACATGCTGACAGGACTCTTCCATTGGGAATGAAGAATTCTTGACCACACTTGAAGGCTATTAGAGACTCTCTAATGTGTCCAAAGATAATCGCAACAAGGTTTATTGGTTTACCCGATCCCAGGCGATTGATCAAGAACCTGTCTCTAGCACTCATGATTTTATGGAATTTTCCTCTAGGAATGAGATTTGAAAGGATCATCCTGAACCTGACTTGTTTGGATGAGGAGAGGTAGTAGGGGTTGTTTTTTAGACGACGAGCGAGTCTGCTCAAATCGTTTGGGATGAAAAATGCATTGGCATTGTCGAAGACAGAGAGAGATGCAACATCATGCCTTACTAGACACCCAATAACTTCAGCAATGGATGCTTCAGAAATTGCGAATTAAATTCCATAGATGGAGGAAGTGATACTTAGTTTATTTTCACGAACAGAAGCATTGACCCATAAATTTTTGACAAGGTTTGGAAGGACATAACCATTTAGAAGAGAAATGTAGGATTCCCATCTTTGCTTATGGCAGAGGTTTATGTAATAGTTGTCTCTTTTGGCTAGCCATAGATTTTGTTCTTTTATGACAGTGAGGGCTGTTTGGGACGACATGATGGAAGGAAGTATTGATGAGAGAACAAAACTGGAACTAATTGAATAGATGGATGTTAGAAAAGGAAGGCTTTTTATAGAGTATTGATGAGAAGAGAAAACGTTTGGACTAGGTAATCAATGTATGAACTCGCGTACATTATGGAATGAAGAGAAGGAGAGAAATATTGCAATGATCAAGGAAATAGTAGCGTTATGATTAAAGACATGTTAGGGATAACATAGAGAAATTAATGCAACACTTACCAAGACTTATTACTCATTTTGCTTTACACGTGCGACCTTTCAAATTTTGAACATGTGCTCAACGATCTCAGGTTTACGTGGATTGGCAGTTTTATATGCTGAACTTCTGACTTATCTTAGAAAACAAACATCTGATCCAAGAAGGTCAGATATTTCTAAATGATAATCTTGTAGAAAGTTCAACTTACACTTCAAAATTTAACCAAGATTTCATTCAGGACACAAATCCATACTGATATTCTTTAGAATGAACTTGAATCTATCTTCAGAAAGTGGTTTTGTGAAAATATCAGCCCACTGATGATCTGTGTCAGTAAAGTTTAAGCTTAATATCCCTTTCTGAATATAGTCTCTGATGAAATGATGCTTAATTTCTATGTGTTTAGCTTTAGAGTGAAGAATAGAATTTTTGGAAAGGCATATAGAAGAAGTGTTATCACAGAAAATGGGAATCTTACGCTCATAGATGTGATAATCTTCTAACTGACTCTTCATCCAAAGCATTTGAGTGCTACATCTTGCAGCAGCGACATACTCTTCTTTTGTAGTTGATAGTGCAATGGTAGCTTGCTTTTTGCTATACTAGGAGATTAAATTATTTCCTAGAAACTGACAGCTTCCAGATGTACTTTTACATTCAATTCTATCTCCAACAAAGTCAGCATCATAATAACCTACTAAGTTAAACTCTCTGGATTTTCTGTAACGTAATCCAACATTAGTAGTACCTTTCAGATACCTTAGAATTCTCTTGACAGCAGTCAAGTGTGATTCTCTAGGATCTGATTGGAATCTTGCACATAAACACACACTAAACAGAATATCAGGCCTATATGCAGTTAGGTAGAGTAATAATCCGATCATACCTCTGTAGAGCTTCTGATCTACCTTCTTACTTACTTCTTCTTTGCCTAAAATTTAAGTAGGATGCATTGGGTTGTTGCTTATTTACTTTCTAATAATTTGAATTTCTTCAGAAGTTCTTTGAAATATTTTGCTTGATGAATGTAAGTGCCTTCAAAAGTTTGGTTTATTTGAATTCCCAAAAAGAATTTAAGTTCACCCATCATGCTCATTTCAAATTCTTCCTGCATAGACTTTGCAAATTCTTTTCCAATAGAGATATTAGAAGTTCCAAAGATAATATCATCCACATATATTTGACAAATTAAGATATCAGTTTTGAATGACTTACGAAAGAGTGTTGTATCAACTTTCCCACTTGTGAAACCTTTATCTAGGAGAAATGATCTAAGTCGTTCATACCAAGCTCTGGGAGCTTGTTTTAAACCATATAAATATTTATTTAATTTAAAAACATGTTCAGGATAGATAGAATCTTCAAAACCAGGGGGTTGATGAACATACACCTCTTATTCGATGTGTCATACCACAAAATTTGCCCTCCTCTATTCATCTTCAATGGCTCTAGGTTCAAAGGACCATTCAAGTCACTTTCTCCTAATCGAGGGTCTCAAAGCTAGGGTTTGCACTTTATCAAAGGATTTTGAATTTCTAAGGCCTCAAATGGATCTCAAGATGTCTCATATGTCTCAATGTATCTGCATGACAATTATTAAGCTTTAATCCCAAAGATTTCCCACTCAATGGCTCAGATGACCAATAATCGACTGTGTTGACCTAAAAGTCAACTATAGTCAAAATACAGTCAAACATCAAGATTTTTGGTCAACATCAAGTATGTGAGGTCATATCCATCATTTGATCAAAGATTGATCATGATCCATTAATAAAAACTCAGAGATGAACAAATGTAAAGGTTCAAATTAGGGTTTTTATAGGAGAAAGTCAACTCAACTTTGACTGGCCATAACTTCTACATAGAGTATCAGAAATTCCTCACTCAAAGCCTATTCTGAAGGAAATTTGATTCTCTACAACTTTGTCTCTCACAAGCCAAGGCCAGAAGTGCTTCATTCAAGAGATATGGTCCAATACATTATAGGTCTTCTAGAAAGTCAACAAAAACACCTTTTGGGTCAAAGCTCATAACCTGAGCATGGAAGGTTCAATCAAGATGAAACCAAAAAGGTCATTTAGAGGACTCTTAGGACTTCCTAAAAAGTCCTAGAATGCATTCATATGATTAAAATTGAAGAAGATACAAGGCTTAGAAGTTGGTTGATTTTGGAGAAATACACAAGAGCCAAGTTGAGCAAGATCACTTATTTTAACTAATGGGCCTAGAATTTGGAATTCAAACATGACCATGGCCCATAAAAGGACTTGTGAACCCTTTATTTTATTTTATTTTATTATATTTATCTTTATTTAATTGAATTTTTTTTATTCATTTAAAGTTTGATAAATCATATAAAATAAATAGTTTCAAATCAAATATTCATGTTCCAAGTATCCAATCAATCCAAATTAAATCCAAAGGTCTCAATTAAATGGGAAAAATGCATAGAATAACATAATTTCTAAAATAGAAAGGTTTTTTCTCAATTTTTATATCACGTTTTGGTTGATTAATTTCCAAGTTAGAGAACCCTAATGCACTCCATATATATAGAGGGGAATATCAGGTCGTGAGGGGGGTTTTTTTTGGGGAGCCAAGAGCTAGGGTTTTAAAGAGTGAAATTTCAAGCATTGGTAAATTTTTCGTACCTACGGTTCCAAGCAGTCTCAAAGCTAAATAAGTGTTCCATCGCACTCAGAAGGGGTTATAGAGTAAGTCCATACATCTGGTAGCAAGAGGTAGCACTCGAGATTCAGGTTTCATAACTTCCATATTCATGCATCTTTTGAACAATTCGTATCTCATAAACCATTACGATTTCATGTAATTTAACGGTTTGTTTGAGTTTTTGGAAGGTTTTGGAGTAGGATAGACCTATCGTTCATAAGTTTTGAGGCCGAGAATTTGCATTACCATGGTTAGGGCATAAGAGGTATATGTGTTCGGATCCACATTTACGGGCGTTTTTAGGCCAAGCCAATATCACCATCGTGTTCAGAAGGTCTCAATTAGTAGATCTGGGCACTAGCTTTGCATGGTTAACGTGTTATATTTGAGTTTCAATGTTTGCAGAATTCGAAGGTTTATTCGCAGATGTATCCGCAGCAGATTTCGTAAGCAAATCCGCAGGAAACACAAAGGAAGAAGACGAAGCAGCTCCTTGGCATGTGACGTCGTTTCATTCGCCGGTCAGCCATTAGAACTCCCCATACGCGCGTGGCAGAACCGCATTGGTCGGTCAACATTCCACTCAGGGTCTTATTGGTTCATGCGCATATTAGTGGGGCCCAGGTTGACTGATTCTCTGAATATTCCATTTGCTATTTGTTATCATATATTATTGTTTTTCTTTATCATATTATCAGCAAAACCAAACGACACACATGGCAAGGAGAGATATGAGGAAAGCCATAAAGCCTGGGTTCGAACCCCAGGACCGTCTCCTTAATTTTTATGGGAATTTCCAATGAGATCCAGCGTAGCACCCACGCGAGGGTCCACCTCATACTTTCATCAACAACCATCGGATTCAACGCAAGTTCAGATCTAAGGCCCCAGATGCGCAAGACCACCATGGATCTGCAGGGGCGCACCATACAGGATGATATCCCAGGTTTATTTTACTTTTTTATATATATTATATAATTGTTTAATTATGAATATATTAATAAATATATAATTTATTTTTAATTTTAATTAGGGTTAGAACATAAAGTAGGATTAAGATTATAATTATTCCCGACTATTCTCCCGATTATTTACCGAATTAATTTATTTAATTATTTTTAATCATAAGAAATCACAAAGACCCTATAAAAAGTTACCAATGCATTAGGGTTCGCCCAATCCCATTGGCCGCTTAGCCCAAAAATTAGGATTAGGGTTTTCCAACCAACTTAGCCAAACAATTTAATTTATTATTCGCTTCGATTAAATCAATTGATCGCGGTGGGTAATAATCAAATAATTAATTAATTCCTAAATATAAATATAAATAACAATTTATTCTGCTAAATGGTTTTAACCAAAGCTATTGGTTACGATGATTAGCATTTCCCCTTTATAAGAATTTGTTATTATTTGTAATCAAATTATGAGGAGTAACGGTAATTAAAATACGCACATTTGCTATTCGTGATAATCGAATCAATCGATTATAGTGGTTAGCAATCTTCCCTTTAATCCGTTAGCCATGGTAATCAAACCTATTGATTATTGCAACTAATGGTGACATATCAAATCAGGGTTGTACGCCCAAATCTTAAAACATTCAAACCAAAACTACGGATTTTCATCCCTTCGATCAGGCAATTCAAAATGCCTTTCAAATCACAAATTCAAAAACTACGATAGGTCATTCAAAAATCCTTCAAACCATATCAAATCAAATTCAAGGCGTACAACCCTGTGCCCGAACTACGTTGACTCTGATTCTCCCTAAGGAGATACGTAGGCACTTGGATAACCAAGGCGAGTCCCCTTCCCCATAAATCTCATTTTTCCCCTATCCATTTCTTTAGCTATTAATCCTAATATTTTAGCCATAAAACTTGACCTTAGATTCAAAGCCATAGGAAAGGGTTGAGGGTGCCTAACACCTTCCCTCGACCTGATTATAATAACTTACCCTGAATCTCTTAACTGCGTAGGGTTTCCTATTCGCCCTTCAGAATAGGTGGCGACTCTAAAAGTCTGATTTTTAGGGCAGGTTGCTACACGATGTAACCATTTAAAAATGCGCTTTTAACATCCATTTGATATAGAGTTATGTTTAATTGAGCAGCATAAGCAATTAATAGTCTAATTGACTCTAACTTGGTGACTGGAGCAAAGGTTTCATTATAGTCAATACCTTCTTGCTGACTATACCCTAGAGCAACCAGTCGTGCCTTGTTTCTAATGACTTCTCCTTGCTCGTTCATTTTTGTTTATAAATACCCACTTTGTTCCGATAATGTTGAATCCTTCAGGTCTTGGAACTAGATTCCATACATCGTTCCTGGTGAATTGATTTAGTTCTTCTTGCATAGAAATAATTCAATCTGTGTCTTGAAGAGCTTCATCTACTGAAGTTGGCTCAATCATTGACACTAATCCAAATAATGAATTTTCATTATTTCTTAGGAATGCTCTAGTTCTGATAGGATCATCTTGCCAAGAATAACATCTTCTGAATGATGTGTAGTTAATCTTGGAAATCTTTTATGAGAGTTTTCTTCAGATATTCTCATGTTCTCCATGGTTGATGTGATTTCTGATGCATCTTTATCTTCTGAATCATCAGGATTTGAGAGTTGTTCTTCTGTATCTACAAAATTTTCAATCTGCTTTGGCTTTTGATGGCCAAGCTTATCATCAAATCTGATATTGATTGATTCTTCAACTATTAATGTTTCTGTATTATATACTCTGTGGCCTTTTGAGCATTCAAAGTATCCTAGCAGAAAACATTTTTGAGACTTAGAATAAAACTTGTTCAGATGTTCTTTAGTTTTAAGAATAAAACAAGTACAACCAAATGGATGAAAATATGAAATGATAAGTTTCCTATTCTTCCATAGTTCATAAGGGGTCTTTTCAAGAATAGGTCTTATGGACACTCTATTTTGAATATAGCATGCAATGTTTACTGCTTCTGCCTAGAAGTGATTATCCATATTGGCTTCATTGATCATTGTCCTAGCCATTTCTTGTAATGTTTTGTTTTTATGTTCTACAACTCCATTCTGCTGAGGTGTTCTAGGACAGAAGAAGTTGTGAGAGATTCCATTTTCTTTAAAGAACTTCTCAAAGAGATGATTCTCAAATTCTCCTCCATGATCACTTATGACCTTAATGATTTTAGATTCTTTTTCATTTTGTATTTGATTACAGAAGTCAAAAAATACAGTATATGTGTCATCTTTATGTTTTAAGAATTTTACCCATGTCCATCTACTGTAGTCATCTACAATGACTAAACCATATTTCTTACCTCTTATTGATGCAGTTTTCACTGGACCAAATAAATCAACATGTAGAAGTTCTAAAGGTCTTGAGGAAGAAATAACATTTTTAGATTTGAAAGAGAATTTTGAGAACTTTCCCTTCTGACATGCTTCATAAAGAGCATCTAAGTTGAACTTTAAATTGGGCAGTCCTCTTACTAAATTGTGTTTGTTGAGTTGAGATAATCTCCTCAAGCTAACATGTCCCAATCTTCTCTGCCAAACCCATGGCTCATCGTTTACAGACAGAATACAAGTCACTTTTTGAGATTTTAGATCAAAAAGATCAATCGTATAAATTTTATTCTTTCTCGTACTAGTAAAAAGAATTAATCCGTCTTTCTGACTTACAGCCTTGCAAGACTTTTGATTAAAGACTATATCATAACCATTATCACTTAGTTGACTAATAGACAACAAATAATGAGCTAATCCTTCAACAAGTAAAACATTAGTTATAGAGGGAGGGTTACCATTACCAATAGTTCCTGATCCAATGATCTTTCCCTTTTGGTTCCCTCCAAATCTGACATCTCCGTCAGATTTAAGTTCCAAGCTTTAGAACATAAACCTTCTTCCCGTCATGTGACGCGAGCATCCAGAGCTCAGGTACCATGACTGGTGTTTTGACTTCACTGCTAAGGGCATCTGCAACATAGATCATTTTCTTCTTAGGTACCCATATCATTTTTGGTCCTTTGATGTTAGTGTGCCTGAAGCTTTGTCTTAGCTTAGGTCTAGCATAATAATTTTCAGAATAGGATGATTATTTAATATCATGAGTGTGACCATAGTTAAAATGTATGCGCAATGGTTTATATTTTATTTCCATATCATCAACCGGTTTAGGTAGATATGGTTACTTATCCTGAGGTGTTTTGTAGCCAATTCCATTTCGATTGCTTCTACTAACACCATAAATCATTGAGGCTATTTTGCTTCTGTTTATGCTTTTAACAAGGAATTTTTGAAAACTATCATCATATTCTTTCAGAATATTAGATTTTAAGGTGTTGTGTGAATTAAGGGTTTTTGTTTCCCTTTCTATTAGTTGTGTATTGTTATCTTTAAGTTCAAAATTTTCTTGTTTAAGTTTCTTTGTTTCAGTTAACAGTTATCAATTCAATCTTTAGCCTTTTAAATTTGTTCTTAATCTATTGTGTCTTTCTAAGAGTTCTGATACACTTTCTTCAATCTCTTTTCTAGTGAGTTCTTAAAATACCTCATTTGTTTCAGCTTCTGAGTATGATTCATTCTCTGGGGTGGCCATGTATGCTATGTTGGCATGTTCATCTTCTGGGTTGTATTCGTCTTCAGATGATTCAGAGTCATCCCAAGTAGCCATCAGACTTTTCTTCCTTTCAAATCTTTTTTTAGGCCTTGCTTTTTGCAGTTTAGGACATTCACTTTTGAAGTGTCCTGGTTCATTGCATTCATAGCACACATTGCTTCTTCTACTTGTCCTTCTGTATTCAGAGGTTTCTCCTTTATATTCTGGTCTTCTAAAGTTTCTGAACTTCCTTTGCTTGCTCCTCTAGAGTTGATTTACTCTTCTGGATAGAAGAGACAGCTCATCTTCTTCCTCTGATCCGAACTCACTTAAGCATTCTTCCTTAGCCTGCAAAGCATTAGTTTCAGATTTTTTAACAGATTTAAGAGCTATAGTCTTACCTTTCTTTTGAGGCTCATTTGCATCGAGCTCAATCTCATGACTTCTTAGCGCACTGATGAGTTCTTCAAGGGATACTTCGTCAAGATTATTTGCAACTTTGAACGCTGTAACCATTGGCCTCCATCTTCTTGGTAGACTTTTGATAGTTTTCATTACATGATCAGCTTTGGTGTATCTTTAGCAACCTGCCTAAAAATTAAAGAATTTTAGAGTCGCCGCCTATTCTACCAGGGCGAATAGGAAACCCTACGAAGTGTAAAGATCTGGATAAGTTATTATAATCAGGTCAAGGGAAGGTGTTAGGCACCCTTAACCCTTTCCTAAGGTTTTATCTAAGGTAAAGGTTTATGGCTAATAAAGAAAGGTGACAAAAAGTTAAATAGGGCTAACCTTAAACCTATTGAAATTTTGGGGAAGGGGGCTCGCCTTGGTTACCAAGTGCCTACGTACCTCCTTAGGGAGGATCAGAGTCTACGTAGTTCGGGATATATTGGTGTTTTTTAGAGGTTGTACACCTTTGTAATTTGTATGCTGAAGTGTGTTTTAAATTACCGTACGCAGTTTGTTAATTGTCGCAGTTTTGTGTAACGCAGTTTGTGAAGACGTTAAAAGTTTATTATATGGCATACAACCCTTTTTTAGTATTTGAAATTTCATTAATCGCGTTGATCAATTGGTTTGATCAACATAATTAACAAATTAGTAAAAATTACTAATTATCGTAACTAATTTATTTGGTTAAAACCTTTAGTAAATAGAACCTGTTTAAATAAATTATTTTAATTAAAAATTGAATAATTTATTATTAATCATCGTAATCAATTGATTTGATTAAAATAATTAACAAATCGACCCTAATAAAAATTAGCTTGACAAAATTTATTTTGCCGCTAATCATCATAATCAATTGATTCGATTAGAACGATTAGCGAAGGAAATCTTGGTCTGGCCCATATAGAATTGTTCATGGAACAATCTCTCCAAGTGTGCCCACGCATCTATGGAGTTTGGGGGTAAGGTAGTAAACCATGTGAAAGCATTTTTTGTTAATGAACTAGGGAAATATTTAATTCTCAAGTCTTCGTTGCCTGCTAAATCACCAGCCTCTGTTAAATATCAGGCTATGTGTTCCACAGTTGATTCGCTAGTATCCCCTGAAAATTTTGTAAATTTGGATACTTTGGTGCCTCTTGGTAACTCTGTTGCATAATATATTCCGCTATAGGGGAAGTGTAATTTGGACGTCGAAGTCCGGTATTAAGGCCATTATTGGCCATAATTCTCTCTATCATGGCAGTTAGGTTATTTTCTATTGCCATATTATCTCTCCTAACCCTATGTAATACTTCATCTGGATGTTCGTTCCTGCCCACTACAACTAGCCTAGGCTGTTCCTGGGGAACTTCTTGTTGGCCAGTATTGGTCCCTCTATTCTGATTTTCTAAATCTATTACTTGATTTCTATCGACGGGTACCTGCCTAGGTGGCTGAACCACATCTTGAACCTGTTCTAAGACTGGGCCCCCTTCTCGATGAGTAGACTGGTTATTTCTTCGCCTAGTTTGAGGGACTCCTAAGAAATCTGCCATTCGACCTATTTGTGAAGATATCTTTTGGTACGTTTCTACATTATCCTGTTTAGTCCTGGTAATATTTGCTACTAAGGGAGTAAAGATCGATCCCATTTATCTAGCAAGAATACCCACCACATCGTGGTTACTTGCATCCATCTCGTGCCTAAATACCGCTTGACTGCTGGTCGTTAATGGCGGCATTTGGCCCGATGGGCCTATATTTTGTGCGCTTCGACCTATTGAACCTGTGTTAGGCGAAAATGTTGTTGCACCAGGTTGAGTATATGTAGGTCCTGCACCATGTAATCCTGTCATATATGAAAACAGCATTCCATATGGGTTTCCAGGTCTCCAACCCTCGAATGATGATGACGAAGGTCTTGGGGTTTGTTGTTGATTTGCGAAATTTGTCGCGAAATGTGGTATTTCTGCCGTGCCTGCGAAGTGAGGCATGAAGGTCGAACTGGAAACTGGAACTGTTCCTGTTGGCCCTGATGTATTTTCGGGCATGGCTTGGGAGCTAACTATAGCCGCAGACCCTGTTGAAGCGGGTATCTCCTGCGCTTGTGACATAGAAGTCGAAACATTTGTAGTACTTGCTGCTACTGTTCCTAACCCTTGTGGGGGATCTTGATCTCCCCTTCCACTGGTCGAATTGACCATTTTCTTGTTGTACCTTCGTTTAGGAATCGGTGGTGCACTGTTGGTTAATTTACCGTTCCTAAGGTTCATACAAGGTCTTGATATATTCTAGACAAAAACAAAACAACAAATTAATGACAATCTGTTTGACACAGTCCCACCGGGTGTGCCAATTTGTTTACGGTGATTTCCGGTAAACAACCGCTAGTCCTCCAAACTATAAATATATACTTTGGTTACTCGCATGATCGACTAGATTGATCCTAGGACATAGTAAAATAGTTGTCTTTTGAGATAACTTGTTTCATGTTCGTTGATCTTTTGCGTCGAAACTTGGTTATAGTATGAACATATGAGTAACTTGCGAAATAAACTAACATAAAATGTACACAACCGAAAACATAAACTGGTTATAAATGTAAGAAAAAAGACTTTGATGAAATGATAAAGGAATTTTAACTTTCAGAAGTGTAAAGTACAGGAATGTAAAGTGCAATAATTGTAAAGTGCAAAAATGTAGAGATTAATCGAAGAACAATAAATAGACTTAAACTACAAGAAAGACTAAGCGAAAAAGTAAAGGAACTTTAAAGATGCTTTGATTCTGTAAATAGAAATACAAACATATTAAATGTGTGGTGTCATACGTACATTTCTCAGCGAACTCTTTATCTTAACGCTTGATACTTGAGTGATTTGTGAGTGATTTGTACAAAATGAACACACTGGATCTTGATACTAAGACCCTTATTTATACTAATTCGACCCTAACGGTCCTACACTAACGAAACGCCACGTTGCTCACATGCATACGCTTCGAATCCCTGGGGCGCCATCTGTCCTCGTTCGGTTATACATAACGTTTCGAAATTCAAATCCTCCCGCCTGAATTCTCTTTTGATACGTGGAAACGTGATCTTTAACGAGAATGCCACGAAACACGCCAAGCTTCAGTACTCTTTGTATTTCGAGAAATCGCTTAAGTCCCAAAGATAATTTGTCTCGATTCAGCTTCGATTTCAATCATCTTCATCTTAAATAACATCCTCGGACATGGCCATCAGAAGCCATTTTTTCTTCGAACTCCAACTCTTCAAGAAAACATTTTCTTTAATCGAAATCTCCAACTAACAAATTGCCCCCAATAAATGTCTGTTTCGAAAAACAAGAGAAATAGGCATTTCTTGTCATGATGAGATTTCGTTTTACTCATTTTTTAGAGTTCCAAGACATCTTACTAACGTCATAATCATTTATGACTTATCTTTCAAAACGTCTTGTCATTTTCAAAAATGTCTCTTCAAAACGTGCATTCCCACGTTTTGCCATTACTCGTGATCATTGCTCCTAGATACTAGGAGTAAGGCTAACAATTGTTCGACCGCCGTTAGATTAAATCATCTCTTGCCGCGTGCCCTTTTGACCTCTATTCAAAAATATTTGAAAAGGTTCTTACTAAACCTTTAAATACTCAAGCTTTTAGCCTTCAGGGTTTTCACTTTATCACACAACTTTGTTCTTCATTCTCCTGCGATAAAACACAAAAACCCTTTTTGGTTTCTAACCTAATTCTTGAAGCAATCACATCCATGGCGTCTCCCACCATTCAAACCTCCACGTCGGGAACTTCAAACGCTCTCCAACCCATTCAACAGTTTCAACGCCCTACACAGATAGGTAACCAACAATACATTCCAGACCCAAACGTAGCAGAAACTCGTGCCATTTACGCTTCTCAGGTAATCATCCCTTTTGTTCTTTCTGTAAAAACTCACGCTTTTATGGGTCCCTTATCTAGAAATAGTAGTTCTTCTCTGGGTAAATACTTTCCTGCTTACTATAAGACTAGGCCCTTAGTTAGTAAGAACAAAATAGACAAAGATGGTAACCTAATCATAGCTGAAACTGCCAATGTAGGTGACGCTTCGACTGAAGCCACCGTAGCCTTAGAGAAAATTAGGTTGAATTATGCGACCAATTTCCTAGAAGTATTTAGATCAATCCCTTTAGCAAAGGATCCTGAACTGTATTATGCTGTGTTGACTAAGGTAGAAAAAAAAATGGCTTCGTTCTGGAAAGAATTAGGGATTTATGATCTAATTCAATTATCCAAAACAGGCTTAGAATACAACCAAACCATGTTAGTAGCATCAGTATATTTTTGGGATGCTTCTCACAATACCTTTCACCTTCCTTGTGGAATGATTACCCCAACTCTCTTCGATATAGCCGCCATTACAGGGCTTCGACCAACTGGGGAAGTTTTCGATCCCAACTACATGGATACTGATACCATCCAATTTAATGAAATCAAAGCCACCTATACTGCTTTCATCCAGAGACACCATGTCCAAACAACTACTGAGGTCACAGATGAAGAACATATCGCATTTGTGGCACTCTGGCTTTCGAGATGCATTTTTTGTTCTCGATCTCTCCAAGTGGCAAAGAGATACCTTTGTATGGCTAACCAAATAAATGCTGGAAAGAAGTTAAATTTAAGCCAATTAATCTTAGGGTTCCTTTATGAAAATCTTGGCTAAGCAACAGATCTCATCAAAGACTACCAATCAAGATCTCTTCTCTTCGCTGGACCCTTCTGGCTACTACAGCTATGGCTCAACGCCACCTTCAAAACTTATCTCCCACACAAAGGCATTGTGGAAGAAGAAGATATGGCAATCCAGAATCGAACAGTCGAAGGGACTAGACTAGCCCACCTAACTCCCAAAGAAGAACCAAGAAAGCTTCGTGAGACTTTTTGAGCGTACATGATGATGTTCGCTAAACGTTATCAGTTTAGTCCTTCTATGGCCCCATTCGTGAAAAGAGAAGTAGGCCCTGAATGGTTCACAAGAAAATTTCCTGCAACTTCTCCAGATCAACAAGTTGAATCCATGATTATCTGGGAGGCTTTTCTAACACCCAAACTGCTGTATCATCGATTACGATCCTCGAAGAGCCATTGTTGTCTCCTTTTTTACCAACCAAATCTTGTATCAAGACAATTTGGGTTGGTTCAACTCAAACCAAAATGCATGTATGAGAAAAGAAATCATATGTGTATGCACACCATGCATTTATCTGAAGAAGATTATGAGTCTAAAATCTCCAAATATGTCGGCATTACAACCCTCTCTCCCATCTCCTTCGAGTCTGCTTTCTATTCTACCCTAGATTTCCATCAATGGTGGACAAAGTATTATACCAAGCAAATCTTCGATACTGAAAGTCTTTCGCAAGAACTAACTGGAGCTTTTGCTGATGTGCAGGCGAACTTCAAAAAAGGCACTTCGACTCATATTAAAGAAATTCAAGACTTTCAAAAATTCTTTGAAACTATCAATAGGCCTGATGATCTTAGTCGGACCATTCGTGAGGCTGCGGTCATTTTGCGTGAAAAATTTTCCACGAAACTAGATAAACTGAAGTTGTCCACGTATGTTCGACCTGAACAACGTTATGAAGTGGCTTTCAAACTTTATCCTCCAAAATTCCCTCCACTACGTAGTGCTGAGTTTGGTGTGGCTCTAAGTCCTCCTTTTCCAGACTGGTTTGTGTGTGGGAATGTCCCCAAAATCCTTTGCGAACAATCCAAAAAACGCGTTGAACGAGTGGTTCCGACTAAGCATACCTTGGATAATTTCAAGGGACATCTTCATATAAGTCTTGAGCACGTTCGTGTTTTGACTCCAATACCTGAAGGTTGGGGCCTGGATAATCCTTCGATTAACATTCTTTCCTTACCTATATACTGACTTTTATTCTATTCACAGTTGTAGGTCGAAAGAAAGTAATTAAGGAGGCAGCTGCAGAGAAGAATACTGAAGCTTCGAAAAGCAACAAAGCAAGTGGGAGTGATTCTGTCACCACTGGCAAGAAACCAACGGTATATATATCCTCATATTTTAACTTGTGCGCTTATTCTGAACATTATTCACTTTTCTCAGTATGAATATTCTCAGAGTTCGAAACCTCCACCAACTCCAAAGCGAAAATATTCAAACATCAGTGCTTCAGATGACGAAGACAAATCTCCTCCTCGTACCAAACAAGCTGTGAAGAAAAGACAAAAGGCCACCATTTCTTCAGCTAAAGAAAAAGGGTCTGGGACTTCAAAGCTTACTTCGTCAAGTGATAAATTATCCTCTGATGAACTACCTTTCAAAACCACTGGTAATATCCCAGTTGTCGAAAGTCATAATTCGAGCCCCGATAATATCCCTCTAAAGGTATCAAATCTTGGACTTTAATACTCCATTGTGCTTTACCTTCTATGTTAAGCTTATATTTTACCTTACATCTGTAGAATGATGCAGGCACAACTACTTCTGATTTCAAAGCTTCAATTCTCAATCTTGATCTTGATAATCCCCAAGGTAAACCTTTATAAGCTTTGAATCTATCAATAAATTTTCGTAGCTTTTATCTTAATATATCTTACTTTTTGTAACAGGTGTTCCTCGACAAAAATCTCCTAGCCTTTCTTTGGTTCTCGAAGAAAATGAACCCAACACCAAAGCTGCTTCTTCTGAGCACACCGAAGATACTCATTCGAATGATGAATCTCCCGTTATCAATCAAGGCGAAGACATGGAGTATCCTCCTCAACATTCTAATACTGGCGACGTATCTGAGCACTCCACCAGAAATGAGGATACCAACTTTAGGGATGAAGCTATGGATGAAGTTTCTAGTTTACCAACATCAGGTCATATTGAAACTTCAACCTTTGGTACTATTGTTGCTCCTGCGACTACTTCAACCAAAACATTTTCTGAAGTTACTCCAGTCGAATTAGAGCAACTTAAAAACACTGATCCTGTAAATTTCCTCAAGGCTATGATGAATGCCAAAAATGTTTCACCCATCATTGTTGAGTCTTCTTCGAACATCTTGGTGGAAAGTGATACAGGAAATGATACTACAAACCTCCTTCGCCAGATAAAGAAAAAGTTCTTTGAAACTAACCTTATCGAAGCTCTGAGCAAAGATTCCACCAGCTACTTTGGTTTGAACAATCTTTTAGAGAAGGTGAATCTACTCTTGGTTTCTGACGAAGTTTCACAAGTGATTATTTTACTAACTTTTCTGCTTGATCAACTTCAAGCTGACAACCTTCGAAAGCGAGACGTTGACCAAAAGCTCAACACGAAAGTAATTTCTCATAGTTCTTCGTGGAAAGCTGCTAATGAAGCAACTACTAGAGCTGGTGCCCTTGAGCTTGAGCGTCAAAAGGAGTATGAAACCTGTGGAGTGGACATCAAATCTTGGGAACAAGAAATTGAACTTCTCGAAGCGAAGATTAAAACTTCCAAGTCTCGTCAAGAGGAAATCAAACAATCCAAGCAGAACGAATTGGATGAAGTGGTGCAAATGGGGATTCAACATCTCGAAATGGTGCAGAAATTAGTACCAGAAATCGAAGAGCTGAAAAAGCAGCAAGCACTAATCGAACGCCGTGTGTCACTATGGGCATCTCAATATTCCAAAATTAAGAATAATCTTCCTGAAGACTTCAATTAATTATGACAACCTTTGTAATGCCTTTTCGTTTTGCACTTGTCCTACCTTTTGTAATCAGACTAGTTAATGAATATATGTATGATTTGTCTTTTAACTATCCATATATTCTATCATGCAATGTCACAAATAAATGTTAACAATTCTTAATTTGTCAAAAAATCTATTTTTCAACTATCATAATAACCTCGATAGCATATACACATGACATGATTACCCTTCGCAACCACTTAGTTTTGACTTGACGTTTCTACTCCACTAGCCGTAATAGTCATTTAATAATGATATCACTTTTTCAAAACGTCTAATTAAGACGTGCGTGTATCAGTTTCTAACATGATTACACTTCAACTTCCAAGGCTAAAAACGGCGAACTCCATATCTTCCCTCGGGGAAGCCACACGCGGTCCAATCAGAATTTAAAGCGTAACCACTCTTTAAGACCAACGTCCTCTATATAAACCTTGCCATTCTGATCGTTTATTCATCCTCTTTCCATAATTTCATCAAGGTTTTCTCTTTCTTGTACTTTCTTGCAACAATGACAACTCTATCTTATAACACTGTCAAATCTGCTATCAAGAAAGAGTTCAAACTATCTGCCGAAGAGTTCGATCAAACCGGCATTAACGTTGATGCACTATTTGCCTCCCAAAACTTACAAGTTTACCAAGGAATCCTAGAAGGGTCTGTTTACCCAAACATGTTGGCGGATTTCTGGATGTTTGCTTCCCTCCGGATGGATTCAAAAGGAAAAACCACCATTGTTTCCCAAGTTTGTGGATCCCACATTACCATCTCTCCATCATTCATCTCTGAAGTGCTGAGATGCGAGAACTCTGGAGAAGTTTTTGTTGACAACTCCTTTACCATGAGTACTTCTGCCATTGTAAAGATCATCTTTGCTAACGATCCCTTCAACACCCTCCTCTGTAGGATTTGGCATCAGCTTCTAGTGGGCAACTTTCGCCCACGAAATGAGGATCAGGAAAGCATCATGGTGGAAGACCTAGAGTTCATGCTCTGTGCTTTCCAGAACAAGAAAATCAACATACCACCGATGATTTTCAAACATCTTACTGAAGTCGTCGCTATTGCCGCCTCTCGCCAAGGGAAACCTTCTTGTCTTCCCTACGGAAGATTGTTATCCCACATGTTTGTTAAACAGGGGTTAGTGAAACAGCTGCGCACGGAAGGATTCCCTGATCCTTTTGAAGCGGAAAACTTGCCCCTGTTGAACTTAGAGGGTTTGCAAAACAGGATTAACTGAAGGATGCATTGTTGGAGGCATTGTGGGTCTTGGTTTTTATCTTTGCTCTCCGTAATTTGGAACACTTATTCTAGTAGTATTTTTGTAACTTTGGTTTGCATACCATGCAACCATTTTGATTGGATGTACCCTTAATCCTTTAACATAATGGAATGTATTTTCACATCGTTTGTCTTCTTACTTTATATTATTTAATTTGCATGAAGATAAAGCCATTTTGGCGAATGTTTTACTATTTTGGCTCACGACATCCGTTTAATGTTTACGTTTTTGCAATCTTCACTTCATGCATGACTGGCTTATATCTTTTCAGATACTTCCCATTCACTTTTAAAATCCTACGGTTTTCTGCCAACTCTTCTATCTCATAAGCATTATTAGAAAACACTTTTAAGATTCGAAAAGGGCCTTCCCAGTGTGGAGACCATTTGCCTAAAGCTTGGTTCTTTCGATCTATAGGCAAAATAACTTTCCAAACTAAGTCATTGTTAATAAATGTTTTACCTTTCACCCTTTTGTTGTATGCTCTTGACACCCTTTCTTTTTGCCTTTTTATCATTTCCAATGCTCGAAGCCTGTCTTCGTCCAGATCAACTAACTCATTCATCATCATTTCCCAATATACATTTGGGGGAATTTCTGCCTGTCTCTGGATCCTGACTGATTGCAAGTATATTTCGACTGGGAGTACTGCATCGTGTCCGAACGTCAATTGGAAAGGTGTAGTATTTGTGGCTTCTTTTGGTGATGTTCGACAAGCCCAAAGTGCCTGGTCCAAGGTCTTATGCCAATTCTTAGGTTTCTTTCCTACATGTTTCTTTATCAGACCGATTATCACTTTATTGGCTGCTTCGACTTGTCCGTTTGCTTGAGCATAATAAGGTGTAGAAGTGAACAACTTGAATCCCATCTCTTTTGCAAATTCTTGCATCTTTCGACCAGTAAACACTGATCTCTGGTCTGTGGTTATGCTTTCTGGGATTCCAAATCTATATAATATGTGTTTTTGGATAAACTCAATCACAGCCTCTTGGTCTACATTGGCTAGTGGTATTGCTTCAACCCACTTTGTGAAATAGTCTATTCCCACCAATATATATCTTTGGCCTTTGGGTGATGCTGGACGGATTTCTCCAATTAAATCTAATGCCCAACCTCTGAAAGGCCATGGTTTTATAATTAAACTCAATTCATTTGCAGGCGCGTGTTGAATACTTGCGTGTTCTTGACATTCCTGACAACCCTTGGCGAACTCTATGCAATCTTTTAACATAGTGGGCCAATACATTCCATAACGAAACAAAAGCCATTTCATTCTGTGCCCCGCTTGATGAGCGCCACATGCCCCACTGTGCACATTCGAGAGTGCCAAGTACGCTTCAGCTTCGCCCAAGCATTTTAGTAAGACTCCCTCAGGGGTTTTCTTAAACAATTCATTTCCCATCAAGAAGTATGATAGGGCGCTATATTTCACCTTTCTATCTGTATCTGTTAAAGGATCTCTCAAGTAGTTTATGATTGGACTCCTCCAATCTGTGTCTGCTAAGGAATCTATATTTAAAACTTCAAATTCTTCTTCGTGGCGAAGCCTAATTGTGAGTTCTCCAGATCGCTTGGAGATAACTTTGTGGCCATTGCTTTGCCTCTTACCTCGATCAATTCTTCTAATTTTTCCTTTGACACTTTGTATCCTGAGGCTAACTGTGCCAAGTCATTTGCTTCTTGATTGTTTACCCTTGAGACGTGTTTTAAATCCATATATTCAAATTTTTTAAGCAACCTATATGCTATGACAAAATACAAGATCAAATTCTCTTTGATACATTTGTATTTTTTCGTCAGTTGCTTTATCACTAATTCTGAGTCTCCTTTAATTTCGACTCTGGTTGCCCCCAATTCCAACAAGGCTTCAAGTCCAACAATTAATGCTTCGTACTCAGCTTCGTTATTGGAGCATAGAGGGCCTTCAATTTTATACTTGAGCTTTGTTGGAATTCCATCAGGAAAAATTATACGAATACCAACGCCACTTCCCTCTTTATGTGTTGAACCATCGAAGTACATCTTCTAAGGCTTCAAGTCTACGTATTGTTAAGGATTTTCAACCACTGCATGATCCACAATGAAATCTGGCACGATTTGTCCTTTCATTGCCTTAAGAGGTTGAAAGATTAGAGAGTACTCGGTGAGGGCCAAAGGCCATTTGCCAATTCGACTATGCAATATTGGTTTGGATAACATATGTTTAATAACATCAAAATGAGATGAAACGTAAACATCAACTGGCTTTATATAATACTTGAGTTTGATACAAGAGAAATATAAACAAAGGCAGAGTTTTTCTATGGCGCTATACCTAGTCTCTGCATCATTGAGTACTCTACTTAAGTAATAAATGGCTCTTTCGATGCCATTTTCTTCTTCTTGTGCTAACATGCTACCTATTGTATTATCTGAAGCTGAGATATACAGGCGCATGTGCTTCTTTCCATTTGTGGGGGACAAGATGGGTGGGTGCATCAAATATTGCTTGATTTTCTCAAAAGCTTCTTGATGTTCAGCATGCCATTCGAACCTTCCTTGCTTCAGACGAAGTAAGGGGGAAAAAGCTTGCGTGCGCCCACTCAAATTAGAGATAAATCTTCTTAAGAAGTTTATCTTTCCCAATAACGATTGCAATTCTTTCTTCGTGGATGGAGGCTTTGTTTCCATGATAGCCTTCGTTTTATTCTGATTAATTTCTATTCCCTTTTTGTGGACTACGAAGCCCAGGAAATCTCCAGCCTGCACAAAGAAAGCACATTTAAGGGGATTCATCTTTAAGCCATGTTTTCTCATTCTTTCAAATGATTGGCTGAGATGATCAAGATTACTATCATCTGAAACAGACTTTACAACAATATCATCTATGTACACCTGCATGAATGTTTCTATAAAATCATGAAATATAGAATTCATTGCTCTTTGATAAGTTTCCCCAGCCTTTTTCAAGCCACAAGGCATAACGACCCATTCATAGGTACCTATTGCTCCAGGGCAACGAAAAGTCGTTTTGGACACATCTTCTTCTGCAATGAAGATTTGATTGTATCCTGAATATCCATCTAGCATACTTAAATATTCGAAGCATGCGGCTGAGTCTACTAACATTTCTGCCACAGGCATAGGATATTCATCTTTAGGGGTGGCTGCATTTAGATCACGAAAATCTATACATACCCTTAAAGAACCATTCTTTTTAATAACAGGTACAATATTAGCAATCCATTCGACGTACCTCGTAGTCCTAATGAATTTGCACCGAAGAAGTCTTTCGACCTCTGCTTTAATCTTTGAAAGGATTTCTGGTGCGAACCTTCTGGGAGTCTGCTTGATAGGCTTCTTCCCTTCTTTTATAGGCAACTTCAGTTCGACCAAATCTCTCCCTAAACCAGGCATCTCATCATAGTCCCAGGCGAAACAATCTTTATTTTCCTCCAGTAACGCAACAACTTTTGACTTTAGGGCTGGCTCTAACTTTGCACTAATGTATGTCACCCTTTTTCGACTTTCATCTACAGGATTTACTTCTTCGAGTGGGTCTTGAGCTAACATCTTTATATTTGGCGCCATTGGATTTTTTTCAAACCCCAAAGGTTCTTCATCATAGATTGCGTCTAATCTTTGACTTGCTTCTTTGCTTGAAACCTGTTCGTCATGTATTTCGTCGTCCGGTGGTTGTGGGATAAAGTGTATCCCCGACCCTGGTACTTCTGATTCTTTGTGAATGGCTTCGATAGTCATGTTTGCTAATTCGGCCTCAAGAGGCGCTTTTCTTTTGTTTTCGGCTATATAAGCCAAAATCTTTTCGAAGAAAGATGACTCAGGCATAATTACCATCTTCGGCCCAGCCAGTTGGCCGTATCCCTGGTAATCCTTCAACAGGTTCTGTGTCATCTGGACCGTCCATTATTTCTCTGTTCCATTGGAATCCGTTTGGGTGTAAGGATAGATAATACATTGCATTTTTTTGGAGCATATATATCTTCCGCCGCATTGCATGGCCCTATATTGGCTAAGTTTCTGTCGAAACTAATTTTGTTGACTTGGTTGACTTCAGCCATATAGTAACTTTGATCACCTTCTATGTTTTCCACTATACCATCTTCTCTCCAGATAGTTAGCCTCTGATGCATTTTCGAAGGTACTGCAGCAACCCCATGGATCCATTCTCTTCCCAACAAAAGGTTATAATTTGCCTTTGCTGGTATAACCATGAACATTGTAGCTCTTGTAACCGAACCCACAATTAAGTTTACTTGGATTACTCCCAAGGTATGTCCTACCTTCCCTTCATAGTTGGACAAAACCATATTATGAGGCCTTATGTTGGTATCGAACATACCAATCCTTTTCAACATATATTGGGGCATTAGATTCACTGCTGCCCCTCCATCGACTAGGACTTTGTTAATGATCACGTTTTCAATTTTAGCTCTTATATAAAGGGGTTTCAAATGATTCCTCATACCTTGGTCAGGTCTTTCGAAAAATGCATTATGTTCTTCAACAGCCCCATTATTCAACACATAATAACACACAGGTCTGTGTTTCGCGATTTCTTCTACATCAGCTTCTTCGCAGTCTTCCACCTCCGTCTCTTGGTAAAATTCGTGGGGAAGTACAGACACCACATTGTAGTTGAAGTTTATGGATGATACTCCATCTGAGTCAAAATCGTTAGTCAATCTATCATCTTCTTTCCAAGGACTAGACTGCATCCTTTCTTCTTCTTTCTCATTTTCAGAACTAAATAGCTTACGTTCTACCGAAGGTTTGCTTAACCTTGACCTTGCCCCCTGCATTGGGACTTTAGTGCTGTTGGACTCTCCAACCTCTTTCGCCTTGTATTCTTTCTGGGCTTTCTTCATTCTTTGTTGTATTCTCCATTAAGATCTAGACATTGGGTTTCTTCCTTTATAATTCTCCAGTCTGTACGTCTCTCGATTTGATGCTTGGAACTGCTTTCTGTAAGCCATTGCGGTTCGACCACCTTGGTCCCAAATTCGCCATTTGTTATTTCTTGCACCAGCTTGTGTCCATCTATCCATGGGTATGTCTGCAGGAAGTTTGAATGTCACCCTTCGAGCTTTAGGATGAGGATTATCAGGCCTTTTTGATGGTGTTCGATTGTCGAATACATACATGTTGGGACGAAGTCCTTGAGTCTCCCAACCAGTGGTGTATAGCACCCTTTCGAATGATTGTGCCATAAGGTTATCATAGACTGCCCCACATCTGGGACACATAACGATCTCTGTCTTTTCCTTGTGACACCTAACCAAGAAACTCACCAAGCTTTCTTCTGGCCTTGGATAAACCTTCAACAATTGGTTTCCTTCCCTCCAGGGCTGCTGAATCCTGTTTCGTTGGGCCCTTTCATAGTTAGCTTGGACCCTTCGATTCAGCATAATCGAGCACCTAGGACACATTATCATCTGTCCAACATTTTTCTCATGACACCTCCAAAGGTAATCTTTCAAACTTCCACCTGTCTGTGGACTTCCATAGTTTCCCTTTTCCCTCAGCAGACACTTCTCTAGTTCCTCTATTTCAGATAAAGGTTTCCTAATATTCACCATGTTGACGCCTGCTGGGGGAGCTTCAGATATCTGTATCTGTTGAAGTTTCACCCTGAGGTCTTCAGTGGCCTCGCTAGTTTTCTCCTTCAGATCTTCAGTGATTTCTGCCTCGAAGGACTCTTCAACATCAGTATTGAAGATTACGTTGTCATTTAGGCTCTTAGTAGCCTGCTTTCCAGTTGAAACCATCTCCCATTCAGCAATTTCACCTTCAGACACATCCACCATATTGATGTCAACTGGTACAACATAGTTTGTGTCAGCGACGTTCAAAGGATCGACATCGACTTTCATGTGATTCTTTGTCTTATCTGCAAACTTCAAACGTCCATCCTTGATAGCATTCTGAATTAGATCCCTGAAAAGAAAGCACTGTGAGGTTTTATGGCTTAAAAAACCATGATATTTACAAAAGCCTCGTTTCTTCCGTTGCTCCAATGGAGGAACTTTGGAATTGGGAGGCACTATCATCTGGCCATCTTTTACTAGTAAATCAAATATTTCGTCACATTTAGTGACGTCAAAAGTATAAGTTTTCTTTGGGAATTTATCACTTTTGTCATTCTCTACAAGATGTTTTCCATTCGAAGGAGTGAGCAATTTACAAGAATAGGGTGGTGCTTCTTTTAATTCGGCTAAGTCTATTTCGACCTCTTCGAAACTATATGAATCTTCGAAGGGCTCGCCTTCAGCATCTTCAGCCTCAATGTATACCACTCTCTCCTTCTTATAATTTTTGTTCGCTCTGGCCTTTTCCGCCTTCAATCGTTCGACTTGTCAAACTTTATCTGCTAGTTGGGCCATATCTCTCAAATATTGAGTATCCAGTTTCTTTCTAATTGAATAGTCTAAACCGCCTGCAGCCATTTCGACTAATTCATGTTCTAGAACGACTGTGAAGCATCTTGACTTCAGCAAACGGAACCTGTTCAAATAATCATCTATGGGTTCCGTGAATTTCCTCTTAATGCTAGCCAATTCTTTCAAACTTATCTTGGTCTGGCCCATATAGAATTGTTCATGGAACAATCTCTCCAAGTGTGCCCACGCATCTATGGAGTTTGGGGGTAAGGTAGTAAACCATGTGAAAGCATTTTTTGTTAATGAACTAGGGAAATATTTAATTCTCAAGTCTTCGTTGCCTGCTAAATCACCAGCCTCTGTTAAATATCGGGCTATGTGTTCCATAGTTGATTCGCTAGTATCCCCTGAAAATTTTGTAAATTTGGGTACTTTGGTACCTCTTGGTGTAACACCCCAATTCTACCCAGGCATATAGGTACAAATATCAGAGTATAAAAATTAAATTCATAAAACCAATTAGGGCGTTACACTTAAGTAACCACATAACCAAACATAACATACTCGCAAAAGATGTGTAACACAATTAATCAAGAAGAAAGATTCCCATAAACACCTGAATGTGTTCACACTTATATAAATGCATCGGTAAACAAAATATCCATAACATTCTTCCAAAATACATCGCATGAGAAGGTGTCCAAAATACATAATACGAATGCATCTAAAGGATCAAATATACATCAAAAGGATCCTATAAGCATTATCTACAAAATAAGTGTTCGATTCCCCCACTAGGTGTTACGTATCACGAGCGGACGACACCAAAACGGACGACTACAAAGAGAGCACCTACACTTGCAGATCACTTGCACATTACCCACGAGTAGGTAACATTAAGGCAGAAGGGTGAGAATATAATTCATAATGAAAGCATGATCAATATAGTAATGCCCACAAATATCATTAAGAATCATATAACAAGATAATCCAATAAGTCAACCACAGTCAATAGATAAGTAATGCGGTACATGAATGATAACATAAATTATAAAGACTGACGATGATGAATGAGACTCGACTATGCGTATGCATGTGGTACCAAATCCGGAGTAAAACTCCTCCTTGTCATTATGACAAATACACCTTGCCGAGCATTATGCTGGGACTTCTTTCCCTCAAGAAAATACACCTTTGTCGAGCAGTAAGCTACGACTAACCGTCATCGAGCATCTAGCCCCCACTGATGACCTCTTGCCACTCGGGCAAATACACCTTTTTACCGAGCACTAAGCTCCCACTGGTAATAATTGCCAATTCAGGCCACCTGTTAATAGCATTCCGCCATTAACGTAATGATATGTCATGTTGTGCATACAAACGACTCAATTACATAACAACAACAACAATAATATAACTCGGTCACATATCTACATCACACCGGTTATATTATTCCACACGGATACATCATCAAAATTGCCACTCAGGCGTTCATATTCACACAGCACACATATACCGTCAAAACATACTTGATTAGCAAATATCATTTCACAAAAATACATTTATGAAAAATTCATTCAACCACCAACACACCCCTCCTTATCATAAAGCATACTCAAGGGTTCTCATAATACTTCAAACGGCGCGTAGAAACGACCTACGGTTCAAAAGATACAACAAAACGAAGTTTGGAAAACAAAATTTCGCACAGTCCGCCTGAGCTCCGCTCAGCGGACCCAGACAGGGAATCATCAAACAAAAATTACAGAACCTCCGCTCAGCGGACCTTCACAGAGATTTCTCTGCAAAAGGACCTCCGCTCAGCGGACCTGCGTAAACCTAGAAAAATCAGTTCCGCTACAGACCTGCAAAACCCCATCCAATCCTCTCAAAACCTCAAATAAGCTTCCCTACACATCCTACACAACCCATACAAGCCATATATTCACTCTATCAATCAATGATCCATGGCTCACTCACTAAATGTCAATAACCTAACAATTTCATCATGAGCAAGAAAACATGGAGAAATGAAAAACAAACATGATCCATGGGAATATCTATCATCATAGTACACATACACACCACAAAATCAAGTTTATAACTTCAAAGCTCACAAAACACCCAATTTACCATTGTTGATCAAACTTGGAAAAGAGCAAGAACAAGAACAAAACACACAAAACTATAAGAACCATACAATCAAGATAAACTAGATTCATCCCCCCTTACCTTGGTTAGATTCTTGGCTCTAGCTTGGTTTGGATTCCTACACTTCTCTTCTTCTCTTTGTTTTTCTCTTCTTTCTCTTCTCTTCACAAGCTCTCTTTCTTTCTTTCCCAAAATATCTCAAAATATCTCTTTTTCTCTCTATATCTCTTTCTATATCTCTACTTATCATTTTCACCCTCTCAACTTTCATAAATTCTAATTTTGGCCCAAATGTTACTAAACATTAATTCTAACCAATTAACACCCAAAACATAATAATTACACACATGGAAAGTAATAAGTAAAATATTAGCATAATTAATATTTACCGACTGACTCGACTCGAAAACGGTAAAATTAGGGAAAATGTAGCAAACATCACAATTAATCAGAAAAACACATTTATGGGCGTTACACTTGGTAACTCCGTTTGCATAATATATTCCGCTATAGGGGAAGTGTAATTTGGACGTCGAAGTCCGGTATTAAGGCCATTATTGGCCATAATTCTCTCTATCATGGCAGTTAGGTTATTTTCTGTTGCCATATTATCTCTCCTAACCCTATGTAATACTTCATCTGGATGTTCGTTCCTGCCCACTACAACTAGCCAAGGTTGTTCCTGGGGAACTTCTTGTTGGCCAGTATTGGTCCCTCTATTCTAATTTTCTAAATCTATTACTTGATTTCTTTTGACGCGTACCTGCCTAGGTGGCTGAACCACATCTTGAACCTGTTCTAAGACTGGGCCCCCTTCTCGATGAGTAGACTGGTTATTTCTTCTCCTAGTTTGAGGGACTCCTAAGAAATCTGCCATTCGACCTATTTGTGAAGATATCTTTTGGTACATTTCTACATTATCCTGGTTAGTCCTGGTAATGTTTGCTACTAAGGGAGTAAAGATCGATCCCATTTCTCTAGCAAGAATACCCACCATATCGTGGTTACTTGCATCCATCTCGTGCCTAAATACCGCTTGACTGCTGGTCGTTAATGGCGGCATTTGGCCTGATGGGCCTATATTTTGTGCGCTTCGACCTATCGAACCTGCGTTAGGCGAAAATGTTGTCACACTAGGTTGAGTATTTGTAGGTCCTGCACCATGTAATCCTGTCATATATGAAAACGGAATTCCATATGGGTTTCCAGGTCTCCAACCCTCGAATGATGATGACGAAGGTCTTGGGGTTTGTTGTTGATTTGCGAAATTTGTCGCGAAATGTCGTATTTCTGCCGTGCCTACGAAGTGAGGCATGAAGGTCGAACTGGAAACTGGAACTGTTCCTATTGGCCCTGATGTATTTTCGGGCATGGCTTGGGAACTAACTATATCCGCAGACCCTGTTGAAGCGGGTATCTCCTGCGCTTGTGACATAGAAGTCTAAACGTTTGTAGTACTTGTTGCTACTGTTCCTGACCCTTGTGGGGGATCTTGATCTCCCCTTCCACTAGTCGAATTGACCATTTTCTTGTTGTACCTTCGTTTAGGAATCGGTGGTGCACTGTTGGTTAATTTACCGTTCCTAAGGTTCATACAAGGTCTTGATATATTCTAGACAAAAACAAAACAACAAATTAATAACAATCTGTTTGACACAGTCCCATCGGGTGTGCCAATTTGCTTACGGTGATTTCCGGTAAACAACCGCTAGTCCTCCAAACTATAAATATATACTTTGGTTACTCACAAGATCGACTAGATTGATCCTAGGACATAGTCAAATAGTTGTCTTTTGAGATAACTTGTTTCATGTTCGTTGATCTTTTGCGTCGAAACTTGGTTATAGTATGAACATATGAGTAACTTGCGAAATAAACTAACATAAAATGTACACAACCGAAAACATAAACTGGTTATAAATGTAAGAAAAAAGACTTTGATGAAATGATAAAGGAATTTTAACTTTCAGAAGTGTAAAGTACAGGAATGTAAAGTGCAATAATTGTAAAGTGCAGAAATGTAGAGATTAATCGAAGAACAATAAAGAGACTTAAACTACAAGAAAGACTAAGCGAAAAAGTAAAGGAACTTTAAAGATGCTTTGATTCTGTAAATAGAAATACAAACATATTAAATGTGTGGTGTCATACGTACATTTCTCAGCGAACTCTTTCTCTTAACGCTTGATACTTGAGTGATTTGTGAGTGATTTGTACAAAATGAACACACTGGATCTTGATACTAAGACCCTTATTTATACTAATTCGACCCTAACGGTCCTACACTAACGAAACGCCATGTTGCTCACATGCATACGCTTCGAATCCCTGGGGCGCCATCTGTCCTCGTTCGGTTATATAGAACATTTCGAAATTCAAATCCTCCTGCCTGAATTCTCTTTCGATACGTGGCAACGTGATCTTTAACGAGAATGCCACGAAACACGCCAAGCTTCTGTACTCTTTGTATTTCGAGAAATCGCTTAAGTCCCAAAGACAATTTGTCTCGAATTAGCTTTGATTTCAATCATCTTCATCTTAAATAACATCCTCGGACATGGCCATCAGAAGCCATTTTTTCTTCGAACTCCAACTCTTCAAGAAAACATTTTCTTTAATCGAAATCTCCAGCTAACAGGCCAGTGGCGCAAACTCTAACCACTGTCATACCCTAATTTTTGACCCCCCTGAGATGACATATCTTCAGGATTTTCATCAGGTCAAAACTGGTGCCAAAAGCAGTCACTTCTTCATCTGGCATTTAATCAAGGATGTTCAAAGACAAGAAAACTCAGGCAAAGGATCAATCAGTAGAAGGATTAGTCTCTAACATAATCATAGGACTCAAGAGCTTCATTTTCTCACCTATGATTGATTAGATACCCAATCCTCTTAATATAGATTTACTCAGGTCACCAGACTAGGGTTTTGAGCCTATCAAGGACTAAAATCAGGGATCACCTTTGGGAAACCCTAAAAAGCCCCAGGGGATCATTCAAAGATATCAATCATCTTCAAATAGCTCATATAACAAGATCCATTGGACATTACACCTCAATTCAAAGTCTACAGTCATCATTTTCATCTGGTCGACAATTAGGGTTTTTGACCTAATTCACCAGGATAGTTGACTTTTAATCAGAGGCATGGATCCAAAACTCAAGACATGATTCAAGAACTTTTACCACCTCAATATAACCCATTTAATCACTCATTTGAGGAGAAGATCTTGATTCTACACAAAAGTCCAAATCTCACCTTATCTGGAAAAAGTCAACTGTATGGGATCACCTTTGACTTTTAAGATTTTTGGTCAAACCATGACTTTCAAGGATCAATATCATCAATATATGGATATTAAAGTCATTTGACCAAAGAAATTCAAGAAGAATCTTCAAGGAGCAAAAAGTCGGGAATTAGGGTTTTTGAGGGCATTGTGGGAACTCAAAATTTCACCTACACAACTCAAAAAACTTCCAACATGAAAGTTGTAGATCTTGCAAAATAAAACAACATCTTACAATGGAACTTTTTTCAAAAGATCAATCATTTAAGAGTTTTGGAAATTTTGAAGTTTTAGGTCATAAACACTTAGAAAATTTTCTGTGTTTTAACCTAGTTTTCTTCCAACTTTGGCCTCATTTTTCACAAATTTGCCAAAGGATTCTGAAGAAACTCCAAACTAATGATTTGAAGTAGATGTTTAGGGCTTTCCAAATTGTGTTCAACCTTATCCAAATTCATTTTGAGCTAGGAGTTATGCTTGTTCAAAGTTGGCCTCATGAAGTGAAATTATAGGTCATGCATCATTTTTGAACTTTGCAATTTTGAGCACATGACCTCAAATATGGATGCTACACGACCCATAACACATCTGAAAACATGCCATGCATTCATTTTCACCATGCCATGATAATTGAGGAAGATTCCTAAAACAAGAACATGTGATTATGTAATGATTACATTTGAGAATTTATGGCAAATTGATGAATCACCCAAGGAATCTTCTCACCAACCAATTAGAGCTCACTTTGTATCTGAAATGTTCCCTAAGATCAGATAGAATCAATGGATAGGGAGCTGGCTCGAAAATGCAATGATCACACTTGGATATTCTTTGAAATTTCTTCATGGCTAAGAAACCAAATTCACTTCACTAAGCAAGCTCACTCTCTCAATCAGTACTGAATCATTTGCCTATAAATAGGAGAGCATACCTCAGTAGAAAAACACACCAAAGCAACCATATTCCTTGCTTTCTCTTTCTCTTCTCATGCTTATTATTTTTCAAAGTTCTTTGGCAAGAAGAATCGTTTTCTTCAAACCAGAGCTTATCTTTGGAAAGTAAGCATTCTAACATCTCAAGGAGGTTCATTTGAGGTGATCCAAGCACCTGGATCACTTCTGTAAGTGGAGGAACGCCATTGTTGCTCTCACTTTGGAGCTGTTGCAGTTGGGGGTCCATAGAGCAATTCAGAAGGTTTCCAACAAAGCCAAGCATCCAGGCACGTTCCATAGAAGGTAGTGGAGCTATCCAGATGGCTGCAGCTCGTCTGTAACTCAAGAATCATCACTCTCCATGTTCACTTGAAGCTCAAATCGAGGGAGGTCCATAGAGCAATTCAGGAGAATTGAAGTTACAATAAACATCCAGTTAGCATCACTGAGTCACAAGGAAGCTTTTGGGATCATTCATACAAGCCCAGGTGCTCTCTAACATCCTCACGATCTTCATTTTCAGAGGTAAGTTTCTCAACTCCACCTCTTTGATTCGTGTATCTTTCTGGCTAAAACTCAACACCATTCTATTCAGCATCATAAGAGGATTAAAAACCCTCTATCATCAGTCATTTATGCTTCAGTATAGTCATTTAATTTGAATTCCAAATTTTAGGGTTCTTCACGTATTTTAGATAATTCAGTAGATATAGTTAATATAAATTCATAATAGTTACATATCTAGAATCGTGAGTGAATTTAGAGCAAGTTTGGTCTTTATATCGTTGCAAATGGTTGAGAATTGAGAGAGTTCAGAAATTCAAATTGTTGGAGCTTGAGGAAGAAGATGACAATGGTGGTGGCGCGCAAATTTCAAATCTAAGGGCCAAGTTTATTTTATTTTGAATGGTTTGTGTTTTACAAACGAATTCATCGTTTGCCCTAGTGGCCTCACATGCGCTCTTAGTCTCCTCATGCCCAAGGTTTGGGGTTCGAATCCCCCTCGCCTCAGACCTTTTGATTTTATTTTCTTTTTGCTCCTATACACTTAAGCAATATATGAATTGCCTTGAAGCCAGTTTGCTATCACCACACGCGCGTTGGCTCAGTGGTGTTTGTTTTGAGTGTGTGACCTAGAGGGCGTGGGTTCAAATCCTCCAAGGGCCAAACTATTTTTTTTAACACCCATTTTCTTTAATTTTTCTCACAAACTTCACACAATTAATTCACCTATCAAATTAATTCATTTTCACTTCATTTTTCACACACTTGTTATTTAATATACCTATTTTATGAATAACCAAAAAAATCATAAAAAATATTATTTATTTCATGTATTTTAATTAGGTTTAAAATAGTATGTTTTAAATGTTTTCTTAAACACTTTAAAATATATATTTTCATTTTATTTTAACCTAATTACTTTGTGAATAATTTTATGATAAAACCCTATTTATTTAGGTCTTAATTAGGTATAGATTTCATCTTTGCCTTAATTAAGTTGACTTTTGTCAATTTGCAAAACTGTTTTCAATCTCTGATTAAACAGATGATTAAGGTTTTCAAACAACAAAACCTTATATCATTTCAATCATTTTCAACTGTTTCTCATAAACAGTAAATCATTTTCAAGTGGGCCTCTATTAGAGTATAAGTCCCAACACCTTCTTCTCTTCTTAGCTTGTTTTCAAAACTGTATTTTCAAAATCTTCTTTCTGTTTTCAAAACATTCTTCTGGTATTTGAAGGGCATTATTCCCGGTGAAACTCTTCAGATACCTATGTGACCTTTGTCCATCTTCACTTCTTCTGTTTTCAAAAAAAAACCATTAACTGTTTATCATATATATATTCAACTGTTATCCACCAATTACTGATGAGGCTCTGTACATACTTCTTCAAAGGCCTCCACTCCATCCAGGTTAGGCTTTACAAGCTTTCAATTTACAGTCTTTATTTAAATTACTGTCAAATATAGAACTGTGCATATATATATTAGTTTAGAACTACGTTTGAGTGTAAACCCTAGGACAGTTAAACTATATATATATTATAGGAATATGACCTAGGATTGAGAATGTCTTCCCGGTGAAGGCTCTTTCCTAATTAGAGATCTGTAGTTCAAACCCCCAAGATGAATTATTCCCGGTGAAACATCTTGGCAAAAACCTTAGAATCCAAAAAATAGGACACATCCACCCAAAGAGGAATTATTCCCGGTGAAACCTCTTACCCATTTGCTTAGAGCCAAAATAAGTTCAAAACCACATAGCTTTCTCTTGTGCTATAACAAGGACCCTCAATGACCCTCGATTAGCCTCCTCTTGGGCTTTGTACAAGGACCCACAGGCTTCTTAAAAGCATTTCCAGCTTCCTCTTGAGCTTGTATACAAGGACCCATCAGGTTTCTTATAAACATAGGAACAGGTCTTTAGTCACCTTTTAACATACCCTGGTGAGTTTCTTCCAATTTAAACCAGACTTTAAACAAGCTAAGTTTGTCTCAATTTTACATTGAGTACACCTTTTGGAATGAGAGACATGGACAGTCTCTGTCACCCTTATCCTCATCAATCTTCCTTAGAAGAGTCTAGGATCCATGTTTGCTTATCCTCAGTCAGTGTCAGCCTTCATCTTGGGCTTTAAACAAGAAGTCTCCACTAGATAATCTTTCTGCCATTCATTTTAACAAAAACCCTGGAAAGGGTTAGCCTCCAATCATTCTTTCATTTTAACAAAAATCCCTGGAAAGGGTTAGCTTCCAAAAAACACATTCTTTCATTTTAACAAAAATCCCTGGAAAGGGTTAGCCTCCAAAATCACTTCTTCAAAAACCAAAGATTCATTTCTCTTAGGAGATAATTTCCCCAAAAGAGTCAAAACCCCTGGAAAGGGTCAGCCTCCAAAAAAATGACAAAAATCAGTCTTTTAACAGACAATTCTACCAGCTGAGTCAAAATCCCTGGAAAGGGTTAGCTTCCAAAAAAAATCAGTCTTTCTAAATAAATCCTTCAATAGAGTCAAAATCCAACAAAAATAGTTAGCCTCAACCTTGGGCTTCATACAAGGCACCAAAACAATAAAACTCCCTGTTATTAGTCAGCCTCAACCTTGGGCATTGTACAAGGCAGATAATAGAGTCTCCCCTAGTGAGTCCTTCATTATTCAGTAGCCACAACCTTGGGCTTTGTACAAGGCAGATAAACCATATTTCATGTGTCAAAGATTCCTAACATCTAGGATCTTTTCCCATAGAGTCATCCATACTCAGTTTATTTAAGAGTCCGCCACAACCTTGGGCTTTGTACAAGGCAGAAAATAATGTTTTCCCTAGCTAGAGTCAGCCTCAATTCTGGGCTTTGTACAGAACACCAAATAAAATCCATCAAAATAAACACTCCCCAAGTAGAGTCAGCCTCAATTCTGGGCTTTGTACAGAACATAAAAATCCCTTGTAAATTAATCCCCAGTGGAGTTTTCTCCCAGAGTCAATAAACAATCAATCAATCAAAAAGCCTCAAGCTTGGGCCTCATGCAAGCCAGTTAAAAATCAAAACTTTTATACAGTAGATAGACATAGCTTATCTCTATAGAGAGATCTTTCTTCTATCTCACCACATTCAAACAAACAAACATTACATTTCATTTCAATTTCAATCAAGTCTCCCATTTAGGATTTTGAAAGGCATGAGCTGGCAGTAAAACCCAGACATGTGGTAACTTTCCCTAATTTGGATGAGCATCTTTCTTTCATTTAAGAGGCATTTGACTGGTATACTTGCACATACACAAGTAAGGTCCCCCTCTTGAATGAAATGAATTCAGTTATTCTGTCACTCTTTTAATGTTTGTGGTGGAATAGTAGAAATACCTCTCTATAAAGATGACTTCATGTCTCTTTACTGTAAACAGAGATTTAATTCAAGCTTCAACCTTGAGCTTCAAGCAAGGCACCCAAAAACAATTAATAATCATTTAGTTCCCCGAACTACATTAAGCTCTGACTTCCATTAGGGATATGTAGGCATGAGGTTCACAAGGAACCTCAGCGAGCTAATAAAATACCAAAAATAGTCAGTCTGTCTGTCTGTCTTTCTTTTATTCAATTCAATTCCTTCTCCTAACACAAAGGAGAAACTTTCCCAATCATTAGCAGTAAACACAAACACAATGACACAGAGAAGGTTCCTGTAGAGTACTACAGATATGTAGGGTGTTTAAACACTTCCCTATGTATAACCGACCCCCCGGACTCCAGAATTTCTAGTCTAGGTGAAATCCCCACACTTAGCAAACTCCTAGGGTTTAGTTGAGATCTTTTTTCCCCTTTCCTACTCATAGGACAAATAAGAAAGTTTGTGTGATATCGTAGGAAGAACTGAAACAAAATTCATCCCACCACGGGCGCATTCTCCTTCCAAATTTCGCGTGAAGGGTCTAGCGTGCCGTCCTCCCAAGTGAAACGGGGAGGTAAAAAAAACGACACCACAACCACCCCAAACCCCACCGTCACCTTCAGTTTCCGGTTGAACTTCAACCGTGAAACTCAACCTCCATCCCCAGAAAACCCAAAAATTCAAACGTTTAAGAACCCTAACCCCAAAGTCAAAGATCACTAACCTTAATACATATGAACCCTAAACTCAACCTCCATCCTGTTTTTTTAAATACACCCTTATAAGAGATCAGGTTTAACAATAGAAGTGTTAAACCCTATGGCCCTTATTTTAATAGCCCTGATTAATAGATGTGAATCGTATCGGGTAAATTTTGGGGTATGACAGTATCCTTTGTTTAGAACTCTTAGACCAACAGTTAAGGTTTGAAATCTTGAGAATATGGCTTCAATAGTCTCGTCCTCTTCCATCTTGAAGGCTTCATACTTCTGGATTAAGGCCAGAGCTTTTGTTTCTTTGACTTAAGCATTTCCTTCATAAGTCATCTTGAATGACTTAAATATATCATGTGATATATCTCTGTTGGTGATTTTCTCATATTCTGCCTATGAGATAGCACTTAGCAAGATAGTTCTGGCTTTGTGATGACTTTTGAATTCCTTCTTTTGTTTATCAGTCATGTTCTTCCTTGCTATCTTTTCACCTGCGTCTTCTGGAAGATTATAACCATCTACCACAATATCCCATAGATCAAGATCTTGTCCAAGAAAGAAACTTTCTATCCTATCTTTCCAATATTCAAAATTATTTCCATCGAACACAGGAGGTTTTGTGTAGCCATTTTTGTTTAAATCATTCGCCATAATGTTTTCCTTCTTGATCTTTTTCTGACACGGTTAAGTGTTTGCACCCAGAACCAGGCGCTCTGATACCAATTGAAGGTTGAGAAAACACTTAGAAGCGGGGGGGGGGGGTTGAATAAGTGGTTCTTTTAAAAAACTTGATGAAGGAAACATAGACAGAACACAGTTATTTTTATCCTGGTCCACCTTCTCAATAAGGCTACCTCCAGTCCACCCTCAACAAGATGATTTGCCTCTCTCAACGAGGACTTAATCCACTATAATCAGAACCTGATTACACTTGCATGACCAACTGTCGCGACTCATAATATAATGCACGATCCAAACTGCTGGTGATTAACAATCCTACACAAACCAACTGTTTGTGACTAACCAACTTCTAAGACTTAACTAGTCCTAGACTTCTTGAGACTTCTGACCCAACTGGTCTCTCAAGGACTCAGATACCAAGTAACTTCTGATGACAGTGTATAGTGTTGCTTCTAGAAAGCTGTAATCACAACTGTGATATTTCACTAAGATTAAGTACAGAATAATGAACTCAGAATATTGATAAGAGAATTTTTGCTTCAGAGTTTTTCTTCACACTTGATGATTTATCAGAGTTGCAATGTTCTTGTGTGTTCTTTCTTGTTTTCTTCTTTTTCCACTCGTTGTATATATTTTCCTTCAAACGATCATGAGTATATATAGCTTCATAATTTTTGACCGTTATCTTCAAAGCTTTTATTCAGCATTAAATGGTTTACGTGTTGTAACACCCCAAATCTACCCAACGAATATTTAATAAAATCAGAGTGCGGAAATTCAACATACAATTGAGATGTCACATTCAACGTAAAACAACAAACAACTTAATCACATATATCATAGATACATAGCACATAACTCGGATGAACCGATAAAACCTGTTTACTCTTTTAAAAAATAAAAACAAGTTTTATTAATAATAATAATATCAATTATTCAACTTCACTTTGCATAATATTTTTATTAAACTAAAACAACTTCACCAACATCATATTACTTCATAAATTCCACTTAAAAGTTAACAACTTATATTTATAACAACAATTAAAAGACAATCGTTCATCCCCCCGAGTGCTACGTATCAGAGCAAGACCCAACTCGAACTAACAGCAACTAAAGACTTCATAAAATCACTTCAAACTCCCACCGCTATCTTGAGTACCTGTCCATTTCCCATGGTAGGGAAACATCATTCAGAAGGGGTGAGATATCCAACAATATAAACAAGCGTATGATAAATAATATATTAGGATTAAATCATACAAAATTATCACTTCACAGTCATAAAACTATAAATCACTTCACATCGCAAAAATCAACTCATGTCACTTCAAATGAGACACAACTGTGCATATGCATGTGGTACCCAGGGCTTCAGCCCCCATCGCCAATTGCCAGTTAAACAGAGGCATCAAGGCATAAGCCTTCGTCGCTAATTTGCCAATCCAGGCCGTCGCCAAAATATGCAATGTATGCAACTCGATAATGCACATCGCACAACATACAACATAAACAACAAATCCTCGTCGCCAGGCATAAGCCTATATCACCAATTCATTTACCAATAATTAGTGGTAAATATCGTCACTGAAACATCCTGCAACTTTGCATAAAACAACAAAATATAGCAACATACACATCACTTATAAATCCCAAAGAAAATAGCAGCCCATCGTATTCAACATAATGTACGAAATAACTAATATACAACAACGTCATAATAATTTCATACTCATTCAACACTCTAACAAAATATTTTTATTAACTTATTCTATACTCTTAACTCGCGAAAATTTATAATAATTAATAATTATAACTCGACAGAGTTTCCAAGAACTCTAAATAATTCTATAATAATCTCTACAACTCTAAAGTGCCAAAAAAAAATACTCTACTGACAACATCTAGCAATTTTCTGCAACTAATTCCTCAATAATAATAATTATAAATTCTAGGTTAATTTTCCACCACCATTGATTGAACTTTTATAACCTTATTCACCGACGTCAATCAACTTCAACATTCAACAATACAATCACAACACACGAAACAGAGGCAAACATACAACCATAACCCCCACATATCATTCATCATAATCCTGTTTATAGAGCTAGAACCCCACCCTTACCTTGGATATGAGATTTCTCTACTCTCCCGATTGCCATAGCTTATGCCGCCGCTTCCATCTTTTCTCCGAAAATCTTTTCTAACAACGTGCAGAGATGCAACAAAAACCTGTTCGGAAATCGCTTTGTCAGACGGACTTAAAATCATCAAAACGAAAATCGCTCCGGTCAGAAGTTACCTCTACGAGTCTGGAACGTTATGTCTAAGAACCGCGACGATCCAACGGTTGGATTGGGAGAAACGTCTGTTTTACTAAGGTGTCTCACTGCAGAAACTTGCTGCGAAAATTGGACTTCCTCTAGCTTTTCTCTTCCGCCATGGCTCTCTTCTTCACCTCTCCTCCAAACCCTATTCCTCTTTGTGTTATGATAGTTCTTCCTTCTTCCAATTCTAAATCCAACATAATTGGGCCTAAGTTACATACCCCCTCCTTACTTCACAACAACTCAAATTAAATCCAAAGTTATTTTTAAGCTCATTAATAAAATAACACTTCAACTTTATTTCACCAAATTAATCCGATTAATTACCATGCCAACTTAATAAAATAATTCCGACTTCGTCGATAAAATTCAAATTAAATACAAATAGTCCAATATTAATAATAATATTATTTCTTCAACGAAATCAACTTTATTAATTCTCCGACTAACCGAATAAAATCCAACTTTAACTTAATAATCCAAATACGCTTCCCAAAATAATACCGACAATTCTGATTGATCCTCGAACTTCGATTAAATCCAACGATTAAATTCTTAAATAATTTAATTAACTAATTAATTAAATTCGGGGCGTTACAACTCTCCCCCACTTGAATATTTTCGTCCTCGAAAATCTATCCGACACAACCATCCTCAACCTCGCTTATACTCGACTATACAACATCACAAAATACTCTTATCAACAAGATTCTCGTTATAGCATCCATCACTTTACTCACCATCAAGATAGCAAGATACGTCTATACCATCCAACACAATTTTCGTCCACTATCAACAAGAGATTAAGGGTGATCAAGTCCTCAATTTGTCAATAGACAGCCGACAACGATATTGAAGTATAAACCATCATTACCAACATTAATAGTGTTCTTTTCCCAATTGTACTCACCGACTCGCATTTCCGATCCTAACTCACAATTCAAAACTTCCCAACAACTTCTACAACTTTTTCCAAATTTTCAGCAAGAATCACCAAACTTCAAACACACTTATTTCTTTCAATACAGACCTCCCAAACACAAAATTATATTCCAAAATGAAGGTAATTTCATGTAGATTCCAGAACTTCAAGAATCGCTTAAATCCGATTTACGAGTATAAAGTTATCATCCTTGCAATGGGACTGGTCCAGAATTCCCGTATGCAGAATTTTCCAAAAATCAGCATCAGACCCAAATATTAAAATGCACTTTTCTTCCTCTTCACAAATTTCTTGAAGACAAATCTTATATGCAAACTATAGGGAATTTCGTAAGCTTTTCAAAAAGTCCAGAATCGCTTCAATCAGAATCACAAGTTATGCCCCTTTTACTGACAGTTGTTCCATAATTGCAAAAATCAGAATTTGAGGTTGATGGACATAAGTTCCATCTATCTCTCTTGTTTCCAAGATCTACCAACATCCTTTCTTCATTCAAGACGCTCCAACTTGTCAAACAACTAAAATCTTAAATCCATGTTACCTCGGAAAATAACACAACTTAAACAATACTTGCACTGTAGCCATCTGCAGCACACAAACATCTTACAACTGAATAGATCCGAGAAGCACCGCTTCTCCCCCACTTAGCTTCGAGCCAACTCCTGCAACCAACAACTAGAAAATAAACAAGTACCGACAGTGTTTCACACACTTGTCGCATACAAAAGGATAAATAATAGTAGACAACACTGGCCGGACAGAACGACCTGCTCTGATACCAATTGTAACACCCCAAATCTACCCAACGAATATTTAATAAAATCAGAGTGCGGAAATTCAACATACAATTGAGATGTCACATTCAACGTAAAACAACAAACAACTTAATCACATATATCATAGATACATAGCACATAACTCGGATGAACCGATAAAACCTGTTTACTCTTTTAAAAAATAAAAACAAGTTTTATTAATAATAATAATATCAATTATTCAACTTCACTTTGCATAATATTTTTATTAAACTAAAACAACTTCACCAACATCATATTACTTCATAAATTCCACTTAAAAGTTAACAACTTATATTTATAACAACAATTAAAAGACAATCGTTCATCCCCCCGAGTGCTACGTATCAGAGCAAGACCCAACTCGAACTAACAGCAACTAAAGACTTCATAAAATCACTTCAAACTCCCACCGCTATCTTGAGTACCTGTCCATTTCCCATGGTAGGGAAACATCATTCAGAAGGGGTGAGATATCCAACAATATAAACAAGCGTATGAAATAATATATTAGGATTAAATCATACAAAATTATCACTTCACAGTCATAAAACTATAAATCACTTCACATCGCAAAAATCAACTCATGTCACTTCAAATGAGACACAACTGTGCATATGCATGTGGTACCCAGGGCTTCAGCCCCCATCGCCAATTGCCAGTTAAACAGAGGCATCAAGGCATAAGCCTTCGTCGCTAATTTGCCAATCCAGGCCGTCGCCAAAATATGCAATGTATGCAACTCGATAATGCACATCGCACAACATACAACATAAACAACAAATCCTCGTCGCCAGGCATAAGCCTATATCACCAATTCATTTACCAATAATTAGTGGTAAATATCGTCACTGAAACATCCTGCAACTTTGCATAAAACAACAAAATATAGCAACATACACATCACTGATAAATCCCAAAGAAAATAGCAGCCCATCGTATTCAACATAATGTACGAAATAACTAATATACAACAACGTCATAATAATTTCATACTCATTCAACACTCTAACAAAATATTTTTATTAACTTATTCTATACTCTTAACTCGCGAAAATTTATAATAATTAATAATTATAACTCGACAGAGTTTCCAAGAACTCTAAATAATTCTATAATAATCTCTACAACTCTAAAGTGCCAAAAAAAAATACTCTACTGACAACATCTAGCAATTTTCTGCAACTAATTCCTCAATAATAATAATTATAAATTCTAGGTTAATTTTCCACCACCATTGATTGAACTTTTATAACCTTATTCACCGACGTCAATCAACTTCAACATTCAACAATACAATCACAACACACGAAACAGAGGCAATCATACAACCATAACCCCCACATATCATTCATCATAATCCTGTTTATAGAGCTAGAACCCCACCCTTACCTTGGATATGAGATTTCTCTACTCTCCCGATTGCCATAGCTTATGCCGCCGCTTCCATCTTTTCTCCGAAAATCTTTTCTAACAACGTGCAGAGATGCAACAAAAACCTGTTCGGAAATCGCTTTGTCAGACGGACTTAAAATCATCAAAACGAAAATCGCTCCGGTCAGAAGTTACCTCTACGAGTCTGGAACGTTATGTCTAAGAACCGCGACGATCCAACGGTTGGATTGGGAGAAACGTCTGTTTTACTAAGGTGTCTCACTGCAGAAACTTGCTGCGAAAATTGGACTTCCTCTAGCTTTTCTCTTCCGCCATGGCTCTCTTCTTCACCTCTCCTCCAAACCCTATTCCTCTTTGTGTTATGATAGTTCTTCCTTCTTCCAATTCTAAATCCAACATAATTGGGCCTAAGTTACATACCCCCTCCTTACTTCACAACAACTCAAATTAAATCCAAAGTTATTTTTAAGCTCATTAATAAAATAACACTTCAACTTTATTTCACCAAATTAATCCGATTAATTACCATGCCAACTTAATAAAATAATTCCGACTTCGTCGATAAAATTCAAATTAAATACAAATAGTCCAATATTAATAATAATATTATTTCTTCAACGAAATCAACTTTATTAATTCTCCGACTAACCGAATAAAATCCAACTTTAACTTAATAATCCAAATACGCTTCCCAAAATAATACCGACAATTCTGATTGATCCTCGAACTTCGATTAAATCCAACGATTAAATTCTTAAATAATTTAATTAACTAATTAATTAAATTCGGGGCGTTACAACTCTCCCCCACTTGAATATTTTCGTCCTCGAAAATCTATCCGACACAACCATCCTCAACCTCGCTTATACTCGACTATACAACATCACAAAATACTCTTATCAACAAGATTCTCGTTATAGCATCCATCACTTTACTCACCATCAAGATAGCAAGATACGTCTATACCATCCAACACAATTTTCGTCCACTATCAACAAGAGATTAAGGGTGATCAAGTCCTCAATTTGTCAATAGACAGCCGACAACGATATTGAAGTATAAACCATCATTACCAACATTAATAGTGTTCTTTTCCCAATTGTACTCACCGACTCGCATTTCCGATCCTAACTCACAATTCAAAACTTCCCAACAACTTCTACAACTTTTTCCAAATTTTCAGCAAGAATCACCAAACTTCAAACACACTTATTTCTTTCAATACAGACCTCCCAAACACAAAATTATATTCCAAAATGAAGGTAATTTCATGTAGATTCCAGAACTTCAAGAATCGCTTAAATCCGATTTACGAGTATAAAGTTATCATCCTTGCAATGGGACTGGTCCAGAATTCCCGTATGCAGAATTTTCCAAAAATCAGCATCAGACCCAAATATTAAAATGCACTTTTCTTCCTCTTCACAAATTTCTTGAAGACAAATCTTATATGCAAACTATAGGGAATTTCGTAAGCTTTTCAAAAAGTCCAGAATCGCTTCAATCAGAATCACAAGTTATGCCCCTTTTACTGACAGTTGTTCCATAATTGCAAAAATCAGAATTTGAGGTTGATGGACATAAGTTCCATCTATCTCTCTTGTTTCCAAGATCTACCAACATCCTTTCTTCATTCAAGACGCTCCAACTTGTCAAACAACTAAAATCTTAAATCCATGTTACCTCGGAAAATAACACAACTTAAACAATACTTGCACTGTAGCCATCTGCAGCACACAAACATCTTACAACTGAATAGATCCGAGAAGCACCGCTTCTCCCCCACTTAGCTTCGAGCCAACTCCTGCAACCAACAACTAGAAAATAAACAAGTACCGACAGTGTTTCACACACTTGTCGCATACAAAAGGATAAATAATAGTAGACAACACTGGCCGGACAGAACGACCTGCTCTGATACCAATTGTAACACCCCAAATCTACCCAACGAATATTTAATAAAATCAGAGTGCGGAAATTCAACATACAATTGAGATGTCACATTCAACGTAAAACAACAAACAACTTAATCACATATATCATAGATACATAGCACATAACTCGGATGAACCGATAAAACCTGTTTACTCTTTTAAAAAATAAAAACAAGTTTTATTAATAATAATAATATCAATTATTCAACTTCACTTTGCATAATATTTTTATTAAACTAAAACAACTTCACCAACATCATATTACTTCATAAATTCCACTTAAAAGTTAACAACTTATATTTATAACAACAATTAAAAGACAATCGTTCATCCCCCCGAGTGCTACGTATCAGAGCAAGACCCAACTCGAACTAACAGCAACTAAAGACTTCATAAAATCACTTCAAACTCCCACCGCTATCTTGAGTACCTGTCCATTTCCCATGGTAGGGAAACATCATTCAGAAGGGGTGAGATATCCAACAATATAAACAAGCGTATGAAATAATATATTAGGATTAAATCATACAAAATTATCACTTCACAGTCATAAAACTATAAATCACTTCACATCGCAAAAATCAACTCATGTCACTTCAAATGAGACACAACTGTGCATATGCATGTGGTACCCAGGGCTTCAGCCCCCATCGCCAATTGCCAGTTAAACAGAGGCATCAAGGCATAAGCCTTCGTCGCTAATTTGCCAATCCAGGCCGTCGCCAAAATATGCAATGTATGCAACTCGATAATGCACATCGCACAACATACAACATAAACAACAAATCCTCGTCGCCAGGCATAAGCCTATATCACCAATTCATTTACCAATAATTAGTGGTAAATATCGTCACTGAAACATCCTGCAACTTTGCATAAAACAACAAAATATAGCAACATACACATCACTGATAAATCCCAAAGAAAATAGCAGCCCATCGTATTCAACATAATGTACGAAATAACTAATATACAACAACGTCATAATAATTTCATACTCATTCAACACTCTAACAAAATATTTTTATTAACTTATTCTATACTCTTAACTCGCGAAAATTTATAATAATTAATAATTATAACTCGACAGAGTTTCCAAGAACTCTAAATAATTCTATAATAATCTCTACAACTCTAAAGTGCCAAAAAAAAATACTCTACTGACAACATCTAGCAATTTTCTGCAACTAATTCCTCAATAATAATAATTATAAATTCTAGGTTAATTTTCCACCACCATTGATTGAACTTTTATAACCTTATTCACCGACGTCAATCAACTTCAACATTCAACAATACAATCACAACACACGAAACAGAGGCAATCATACAACCATAACCCCCACATATCATTCATCATAATCCTGTTTATAGAGCTAGAACCCCACCCTTACCTTGGATATGAGATTTCTCTACTCTCCCGATTGCCATAGCTTATGCCGCCGCTTCCATCTTTTCTCCGAAAATCTTTTCTAACAACGTGCAGAGATGCAACAAAAACCTGTTCGGAAATCGCTTTGTCAGACGGACTTAAAATCATCAAAACGAAAATCGCTCCGGTCAGAAGTTACCTCTACGAGTCTGGAACGTTATGTCTAAGAACCGCGACGATCCAACGGTTGGATTGGGAGAAACGTCTGTTTTACTATGGTGTCTCACTGCAGAAACTTGCTGCGAAAATTGGACTTCCTCTAGCTTTTCTCTTCCGCCATGGCTCTCTTCTTCACCTCTCCTCCAAACCCTATTCCTCTTTGTGTTATGATAGTTCTTCCTTCTTCCAATTCTAAATCCAACATAATTGGGCCTAAGTTACATACCCCCTCCTTACTTCACAACAACTCAAATTAAATTCAAAGTTATTTTTAAGCTCATTAATAAAATAACACTTCAACTTTATTTCACCAAATTAATCCGATTAATTACCATGCCAACTTAATAAAATAATTCCGACTTCGTCGATAATATTCGAATTAAATACAAATAGTCCAATATTAATAATAATATTATTTCTTCAACGAAATCAACTTTATTAATTCTCCGACTAACCGACTAAAATCCAACTTTAACTTAATAATCCAAATACGCTTCCCAAAATAATACCGACAATTCTGATTGATCCTCAAACTTCGATTAAATCCAACGATTAAATTCTTAAATAATTTAATTAACTAATTAATTAAATTCGGGGCGTTACACGTGTTATCTTTGCTTTTGTTGTTTCCAAGGATTTGCATGTGGATAGCTTCTTCAATCAACCTTGAGAATTTCTCTTTTGGAGTGTTGCAGCCGTTTTGCTAATGATTATGTCTTCAACAGTTTTATTTGAATCAATCTTCGTAATCTTCTGTTCAGCCTTGTTCTTCATCTTCTGTTGTAGATATGTTCACGGTGTTCTAGGGCAATATCAGAAGTTGCTTTCAACAGTATTAATTTGAATCATTCCTTATGATCTTCCATTCAGCCTTCTTCTTCAACTTCTGTTGTAGATATGTTTGCAGCATTCTGGTGCAGTATCAGAAGTTGCTTTCAACAGTATTAATTTGAATCATTCCTTATGATCTTCTATTCAGCCTTATTCTTCAACTTCTGTTGTAGATATGTTTGCAGCATTCTGGTGTAGTATAAGAAGTTGCTTTATGACTAGCGTTGTGTTTCTCCAGCTTCTCATAGGTTCCAAGTTCTGATTGCTGGTACTGGTACATCTTCTGAAATTAGAACCGTATGATTAGAGTACCATGTTTGCTTTATACAAAATTTGTTTGCTTATTATCATCAAAACACTAAAATGTGATTAGAACCAAACTATGTTCTAACATGTTTATTTATCGTAATTTTTAGGACAAGGGGTTTTTGCTCAGTATTTTGTGGTCTTCAAGTGTGGGGAACTTGATCGATTTTCCGGGGTCAAGCGCTTGCCATGGGGTGAATCTCAGGCTCTGTAGATATGGTGCCGGAATTTCACAGCGTGAACGGTCCCTTCATGAGTAGGGTGTTCTACAATTGTGGTACGCTTACTGTAACACCCCTTTTCTAACCCCAAATATATCATACAATCACACAGAGTAATCATGCATAAGGAAAAGGGAGTCACATGTTATTTTCATCACAATGAAAACCTAAAGCAAAACATCCAACATTCTTAATATGCAAAGATCATATTTGTAACACAATGTAAATCTCATGCTTTCATACATTATGTATAAACGCTTGCGGAAAACAATAGAATTGCTATTAAAATTTCAATGAATATATCCCATACTATATTCATCTACCAATATCGAATTAACATTTAAAACCACAATCTTGGTCACATAGCCTTAAACAATATATCCGAGATCTCAACCAAATACATCCGAATATCCAACGAAACAAAGGGAATAGCAATATCCAAACATAAGCATAAGTCTAAACAAAATCCCCCCAAGTGTTACATGATCAGAGCATATGACTCGCTACCTAATCCAATAACAAACTCAGGAGCTCCTCGGCTAAATCCTCGGACAAGCTACTACTCGTCGGAACCTGCACGTTATCAACGAAGGATAACATTCAAACAGAAGGGTGAGAATTCAAATTCTAAATAGAAAATATAATAATGGGAAATGCAACATAATTAAGCATACATTTCAAGAATTCATCACTCTTCACCAAAATATGTATTTATCTCCAATATAAAGTTAACATGTTCAATACAATTAATCATCACAATTAATTCACAACCTTATATATTGCCAATTTACATATATACGCATATATCACTCATACATATATATTTCACATTTTACATCCAATATGTATTAATCACGTATATCTCATCCTCATCACATTCTCTAATTCATATCAAATGATTCATCATTCCACATATATGCATATCAATCAAATTCACATCCACACATTCATACCACATAATCACACATAACAACATCTCACACCGACACGTGCGACTCAAGTGTGACTCTATGCGATATGCATGTGGATCCCTCCGTTATCATTTCCGGTCATGCCGATTGTCATTCTCTCTAGACTAGATAACCACCTCAAAGCCCCGTACTCATTAAGCTTTCAAACCCCGTACTCGTTAGGTTTGGGACAAGTAAATAACCTTCGCGAGATTACCCAACATTGCCACTTTCTAAGACTCATGCTTGTGTACGTGTGCAACAAAACAAGACTCGTGCATTTAAGACAATTTCTCTATCTCTTAAACTACACAATCACATCTTTCCAACCTTGCACAACATTACACAACATGCAATTCAATCCAATCTCAACACAATTATGATTTAGCATTCCATTACATATTACATTCAATTACACCTCACACATGTTATTTAATCAATTAATAACACATATTGAACATATAGAAGTAATAGGTATACAATCCAAGTCTTAAACAAACAAGAAAATATTTTTGAGTATAGTTCGCGCCGCGAAGTAACAAACAGAAACAGGGTATCTCAAAAATACATTCAGTTCGCGCCGCATCCACATGTGCGCGCCGCGAAGTACAAACAGAAACAAATCATTTTAGAAATTCATTCAGTTCGCGCCGCCACCTATCGTTCGCGTCGCGAACACAGCGCAGAAATGAAATCTCTGTGTAAACTCAGCACAGTTCCCTCTTTTCATTTTCACCACTCAATTCACAGTTCAGTTCATTATTTGCACACGAATTTCACATACATAACATACACATAACCCATATGTATCCTTAGATTCATCAAAGTTTCATTAATCATGCAAATTCATGAATTTCACCCAAATCCCAAAGTTAGGTTTCCACATTCTTTTCATCCAACATGTTATAAATCAAAACCCACCCATAGAATCAAGTAAAGAATCATGAACTACATGTTATTTCTACCCATTCCAAGCATAAACAACATCAAACAACACAAATCTCATGGATTATGAAAATACTCAAAGTGAAATCTCATGTTTTAACACATACAACATTACCCAATCATAGATTCTACAAGAACTTGTATTCAAACCCTTACCTCTTGAATTTCTCCTTCTAACTTCAAAAATCTACAATCCTCTCCTCTTCTCTCTTCTACTCTTTTGCCTCTTTTCTCTTCTCTACTTTTCTTTCTATCTTTCTATCTAATTTAGGTTAACTCATAGAATTCTCTTCTAACTCTCATTATCTCATTGGGCTTAACCCACCTAATATTCTTTCTCACTCAACTAAGCCCATTTAACTAATTTCAAATAAAATTCTACCATTTATTAATTAGCTAAATAACATATTGTCACCCAATTAAATAATTATCGCGTAAACAATAATTAAATAAAACACATAAACAATTATCAATTATCAAATAATCCTAATTAATTAAATTTAATAAAAATAGGATGTTACAACTCTCCCCCACTTAAAATATTTTCGGCCTCGAAAATTACCTCAAACAAACAACTCCGGATACGATTCCTTCATCTTATCCTCGAGTTCCAAAGTGATATTACCATCGGCCACTCCACCCCATATTGTAACGCCCGTAAATGTGTTTTTCTGATTAAATGTGATTTTTGCTACATTTCCCTAATTTTACCGTTTTCGAGTCGAGTCAGTCGGTAAATATTAATTATGTTAATATTTTACTTATTACTTTCCATGTGTGTAATTATTATGTTTTGGGTGTTAATTGGTTAGAATTAATGTTTAATAACATTTGGGCCAAAATTAGAATTTATGAAAGTTGAGTGGGGGATAACGAGAAGTAGAGAAATAGAAAGAGATATAGAGAGAAAAAGAGATATTTTGAGATATTTTGGGAAAGAAAGAAAGAGAGCTTGTGAAGAGAAGAGAAAGAAGAGAAAAACAAAGAGAAGAAGAGAAGTGTAGGAATCCAAACCAAGCTAGAGCCAAGAATCTAACCAAGGTAAAGGGGATGAATCTAGTTTATCTTGATTGTATGGTTCTTGTAGTTTTGTGTGTTTTGTTCTTGTTCTTGCTCTTTTCTAAGCTTGATCAACAATGGTAAATTGGGTGTTTTGTGAGCTTTGAAGTTATAAACTTGATTTTGTGGTGTGTATGTGTACTATGATGATAGATATTCCCATGGATCATGATTGTTTTTCATTTCTCCATGTTTTCTTGCTCATGATGAAATTGTTAGGTTATTGACATTTAGTGAGTGAGCCATGGATCATTGATTGATAGAGTGAATATATGGCATGTATGGGTTGTGTAGGATGTGTAGGGAGGCTTATTAGAGGTTTTGAGAGGAATGGATGGGGTTTTGCAGGTCTGTAGCACAACTGATTTTTCTAGGTTTACGCAGGTCCACTGAGCGGAGGGGGTCCGCTGAGCGGAGGTCCTTTTGCAGAGAAATCTCTGTGAAGGTCGCTGAGCGGAGGTTCTGTAATTTTTGTCTGATGATTCCCTGTCTGGGTCCGCTGAGCGGAGCTCAAGCGGACTGTGCGAAATTTTGTTTTCCAAACTTCGTTTTGTTGTATCTTTTGAACCGTAGGTCGTTTCTACGCGCCGTTTGAAGTATTATGAGAACCCTTGAGTATGCTTTATGATAAGGAGGGGTGTGTTGGTGGTTGAATGAATTTTTCATAAATGTATTTTTGTGAAATGATATTTGCTAATCAAGTATGTTTTGACGGTATACGTGTGCTGTGTGAATATGAACGCCTGAGTGGCAATTTTGATGATGTATCCGTGTGGATTAATATAACTGGTGTGATGTAGATATGTGACCGAGTTATATTGTTGTTGTTATGTAATTGAGTCGTTTGTATGCACAGCATGACATATCATTACGTTAATGGCGGAATGCTATTAACAGGTGGCCTGAATTGGCAATTATTACCAGTGGGAGCTTAATGCTCGGTAAAAAGGTGTATTTGCCCGAGTGGCAAGAGGTCATCAGTGGGGGCTAGATGCTCGATGACGGTTAGTCGTAGCTTACTGCTCGACAAAGGTGTATTTTCCTGAGGGAAAGAAGTCCCAGCATAATGCTCGGCAAGGTGTATTTGTCATAATGACAAGGAGGAGTTTTACTCCGGATTTGGTACCACATGCATACGCATAGTCGAGTCTCATTCATCATCGTCAGTCTTTATAATTTATGTTATCATTCATGTACCGCATTACTTATATATTGACTGTGGTTGACTTATTGGATTATCTTGTTATATGATTCTTAATGATATTTGTGGGCATTACTATATTGATCATGCTTTCATTATGAATTATATTCTCACCCTTCTGCCTTAATGTTACCTACTCGTGGGTAATGTGCAGGTGATCCGCAAGTGTAGGTGCTCTCTTTGTAGTCGTCCGTTTTGGTGTCGTCCGCTCGTGATACGTAACACCTAGGGGGGGAATCGAACACTTATTTTGTAGATAATGCTTATAGGATCCTTTTTATGTATATTTGATCCTTTAGATGCATTCGTATCATGTATTTTGGATACCTTCTCATGCGATGTATTTTGGAAGAATGTTGTGGATATTTTGTTTATCGATGCATATATATAAGTATGAATACATTCAGGTGTTTATGTGTATCCGTCCTCTTTGATTAATAGTGTTACGCATCTTTTGCGAGTATGTTATGTTTGGTTACGTGGTTACTTAAGTGTAACGCCCTAATTGTTTTTATGAATTTAATTTTTATACTCTGATAATTGTACCTATATGCCTGGGTAGAATTGGGGTGTTACACATATCACTTTCACCAAAGCAATCTCCTTACCACGAAGCTTCTTCACCTCTCGATCTTCAATTCGCATAGGTGATGTATCAACCGTCAAATTATCTCTCACTTGAACATCATCTAATTGAACAACATGCGATGGATCCGCAATATACCTCCTCAATTGAGACACATGGAACACATCGTGAAGATTAGAAAGAGACGGTGGCAATGCAATCCGATATGCCACTTCACCTACCCTCTCCGAAATCTGATAAGGACCAATGAAACGCGGCGTCAACTTACGCGACTTCAATGCTCTACCAACACCCGTTATTGGCGTAACTCGAAGAAACACATGATCATCCTTCTCAAACTCAAGAGACTTCCTCCTCTTATCATGGTAACTCTTCTGACGACTTTGAGAAGCTTTCATCTTCTCTTGAATCATCTTAATCTTATCCGTAGTCTCTTGAATTAACTCGGGTCCAACCACAACACTCTCCCCCGATTCATACCAACACAAAGGAGTTCTACACCTTCTACCATAAAGAGCCTCAAAAGGTGCCATTCCAATACTCGAATGGAAACTATTGTTATACGTAAACTCAACCAAAGGTAAGAAACTATCCCAATTTCCTCCTTGTTCCAAAACACAAGACCTCAAAAGATCTTCAAGCGACTAAATAGTTCTCTCCGATTGACCATCAGTTTGCGGATGATACGCCGAACTCAAACGCAACTTCGTACCCAAAGCACTTTGCAAACCCTCCCAAAATCTAGAAGTGAACCTTGGATCTCTATCCGAAACAATACTTGACGGAATACCATGTAAACACACAATCTTTTCAATGTATAACTTAGCAAGTCTTTCCATCGAATAGTCCATCCTCATCGGAATAAAATGAGCACATTTCGTCAATCTATCCTCTACGACCCAAATTGCCTCGCAATTACTCGATGTCCTTGGCAAACCCGAAACAAAATCCATAGAGATACTATCCCACTTCCACTCGGGAATAGATAACGGTTACATCAAACCAGACGGCTTTTGATGTTCAATCTTTGACTTTTGACAAGTCAAACACGAATAAACAAACTCCGCTATATCCTTCTTCATACCTTGCCACCAAAACATTTTCCTCAAGTCTTGATACATTTTAGTAGCACCGGGATGAATACTCAAACCACTTCTATGCCCTTCCTCAAGAATTCTCTTTCTCAAATCCATAACATCCGGAATACAAACTCGATCACGACATCTCACAATGCCATTCTCGTCAATCCGAAAATCACCACCTTTACCTTGGTTAATCAATGTAATAATGTCAACCAATCTTAAATTCGATTTCTGACCTTCTCTAATCTCATCCAAAATATCACTAGTAAGCTTCAACATACCAAGCTTAACACACGAAGACGTCGCTTCAGAAACCAAACTCAAATCTCTAAATTGTTCCAACAATTCCAATTCTCGAATCATCAACATAGACATATGCAATGATTTCCTACTCAATGCATCGGCTACAACATTCGCTTTTCCAGGATGGTAGTTCAAACTAAAGTCATAATCCTTCAAGAATTCCAACCATCTTTGTTGCCTCATATTCAACTCTTTCTGATCAAACAAATACTTTAAACTCTTGTGATCACTGAAAACGTCAAATCTTGATCCAAACAAATAATGCCTCCAAAGTTTCAACACAAACACAACGGCGGCCAACTCTAAATCATGTGTCGGATAATTCCTCTCATGAACTTTAAGTTGCCTTGAAGCATAAGCCACCACTTGCCCTTTTTGCATCAAAACGCCTCCCAAACCCAACAATGAAGCATCACAATACACCACAAACGGTTCAAACGGATCTGGCAAAATCAAAATAGGAGCAGAAGTCAACCTTCTCTTAAGCTCTTGAAAATTCGATTCACATTGCGAAGTCCAAATGAAAGCTTGTCCTTTCCTAGTCAACAACGTCAACGGCAAAGATAACTTAGAAAATCCTTCAATGAACTTCCTATAATAACCAGCCAAACCAAGAAAACTTCTAATCTCAGAAACAGACTTAGGAGCTTCCCATTGAGATATAGCTTCAATCTTCGACGGGTCAACAGAAATACCTCCACTAGAGATCACATGGCCAAGAAAACTCACTTCCTTTAACCAAAATTCACACTTCGAAAGCTTAGCAAACAACCTCTTCTCCTTCAACACCGATAACACAATCCTCAAATGCTCAGCATGATCATCTTCACTCTTGGAGTAGATCAAAATATCGTCAATAAACACAACGACAAACTTATCCAGATAATCATGAAAAATCCTATTCATATACTCCATGAATACACCAGGTGCATTAGTCACACCAAACGGCATAACAGAATACTCGTAATGACCATACCTCGTCCTAAAAGCAGTCTTCTGAATATCCTCCGCCTTCACACGAATCTGATGATACCCAGACCTCAAATCAATCTTGCTAAATACACAAGCTCCAACCAACTGATCCATCAAATCATCAATTCTTGGAAGTGGATACTTGTTCTTAATTGTCACTTTGTTCAATTGCCTATAATCAACACAAAGCCTCATAGAACCTTCCTTCTTCTTAACCAACAAAACAGGTGCACCCCATGGCGATACACTAGGACAAATAAACTTCTTCTCCAACAAATCCTCAAGTTGACTCTTCAACTCTTTCAACTCAGAAGCAGACATCCTATATGGAGCCATCGATACAGGACTAGTTCCAGGAACTAAATCAATCGAAAACTCAACTTCACGTTCCGGCGGTAAATCACTTACATCCTCAGGGAATACCTCCGCAAAATCACAAACTATTGGCAATTCATCAATGGTTCTCCTCTCATGCACATCTAAGGTTGCCAATAACATAAACAATTCAGCCCCATCTTGAACAGATTCACCAACTTGCTTTGCAGACAAAAACAAATCTTCCTTAACACCAATCTCAGGAAAAATAACTGTCTTATCAAAACAGTTGATATACACACGATTAAATTCTAACCAATTCATACCCAAAATCACATCAAATTGCTCTAACGGAAGACAGACCAAATCAATCCCAAAATCTCTACCAAAAATACTCAAAGGACAATTCAAACACACAAAAGAAGTAGAAACAGAACCCATAGCAGGTGTATCAATAACCATACTTCTACGATATCAGATAACACAAGATTCAATCTCTTAGCACAATCCAAAGAAATGAAAGAATGTGTCGCACCGGTATCAATAATAGCAATCAAAGGTGTACCATTAATGAAGCACGTACCTTGGATTAGCCTATCATCGGTAGAAGCCTCCGCACCAGACAACGCAAACACTTTCCCTTTCGCTTGTTCCTTCTTTGGCTTATCACATTTGGTGCTAATGTGACCTTGCTCTCCACAACTGTAGCAAGTCACCTGCGAACCACCTCTACACTCGTTTGCTTTGTGACCACTCTTGCCACACTTGAAACATGTTACCTCGACTTTGGAACAATTAACAGCACGATGTCCCTCAACTCCACATTTAAAACACTTAATCGGAGCACTAGATCCTCCCCCACTTGGCTTTCCGCCAAAACCAGCTTTCTTCTTATTGTCGTATGGTTTTCCACGGAATTGACCTTTCTTATCATTCATCGCCTTGTAGTGAGAAGCACTCTCCCTACTATCCTCATCATAAATCCGACTCTTATTGATCAACTCAGCAAAACGGGTAATCTATTGGTAACCAATCGCCTTCTTGATATCCGGTCTTAAACCATTGACAAACTTCAAACACTTTGACCTCTCCGCATTCATAGTATTGTAGTGAGGACAATACTTGATAAGCTCTTGAAATCTAGCAGAATACTCCGCCACGGTACCATTTCCTTGCTTCAACTCAAGGAATTCCACTTCTTTCTTTCCACGGCAATCTTCCGGAAAATAGTTTTCCAAAAATGCATCGCGGAAACGATCCCAAGTAACTTGAATGCCTTCCTCATCAAGTCTTTGAGCCATATTGCCCCACCAATCCTCAGCTTCCTTCTCCAGCATGTGAGTACCAAACTGCACTTTCTGAGCATCGGTACAATTCATGACCCGAAAAATCTTCTCAATCGCCTTCAACCAAGCTTGAGCTTTATCCGGTTCATGCTCACCCTCAAAGATAGGAGGATTGTTCCTCTGGAACTTCCCTAAAGCACGGTACTCATCATCATCAGCATTCCGATTTCCAGCATTAGCTTGAGGCATTTGACCAAGAGATCCAGCCAACATCCTCAATGCATCAGCAATGGCATCATCATTCCTTCCAGCAACCATCGTCCTACGACAACCAACAACCCAAAACAAACAAAACAATATCGATCGTGTCAGATACACAAATCTAATACAACGGAATTAAAGACATTAACGACTCTGACCAACTGGTCGACCATGCTCTGATACCACTAATGTAACACCCCTTTTCTAACCCCAAATATATCATACAATCACACAGAGTAATCATGCATAAGGAAAAGGGAGTCACATGTTATTTTCATCACAATGAAAACCTAAAGCAAAACATCTAACATTCTTAATATGCAAAGATCATATTTGTAACACAATGTAAATCTCATGCTTTCATACATTATGCATAAACGCTTGCGGAAAACAATAGAATTGCTATTAAAATTTCAATGAATATATCCCATACTATATTCATCTACCAATATCGAATTAACATTTAAAACCACAATCTTGGCCACATAGCCTTAAACAATATATCCGAGATCTCAACCAAATACATCCGAATATCCAACGAAACATAGGGAATAGCAATATCCAAACATAAGCATAAGTCTAAACAAAATCCCCCCAAGTGTTACATGATCAGAGCATATGACTCGCTACCTAATCCAATAACAAACTCAGGAGCTCCTCGGCTAAATCCTCGGACAAGCTACTACTCGTCGGAACCTGCACGTTATCAACGAAGGATAACATTCAAACAGAAGGGTGAGAATTCAAATTCTAAATAGAAAATATAATAATGGGAAATGCAACATAATTAAGCATACATTTCAAGAATTCATCACTCTTCACCAAAACATGTATTTATCTCCAATATAAAGTTAACATGTTCAATACAATTAATCATCACAATTAATTCACAACCTCATATATTGCCAATTTACATATATACGCATATATCACTCATACATATATATTTCACATTTCACATCCAATATGTATTAATCACGTATATCTCATCCTCATCACATTCTCTAATTCATATCAAATGATTCATCATTCCACATATATGCATATCAATCAAATTCACATCCACACATTCATACCACATAATCACACATAACAACATCTCACACCGACACGTGCGACTCAAGTGTGACTCTATGCGATATGCATGTGGATCCCTCCGTTATCATTTCTGGTCATGCCGATTGTCATTCTCTCTAGACTAGATAACCACCTCAAAGCCCCATACTCGTTAAGCTTTCAAACCCCGTACTCGTTAGGTTTGGGACAAGTAAATAACCTTCGCGAGATTACCCAACATTGCCACTTTCAAAGACTCATGCTTGTGTACGTGTGCAACAAAACAAGACTCATGCATTTAAGACGATCTCTCTATCACTTAAACTACACAATCACATCTTTCCAACCTTGCACAACATTACACAACATGCAATTCAATCCAATCTCAACACAATTATCATTTAGCATTCCATTACATATTACATTCAATTACACCTCACACATGTTATTTAATCAATTAATAGCACATATTGAACATATAGAAGTAATAGGTATACAAGCCAAGTCTTAAACAAACAAGAAAATATTTTTGAGTATAGTTCGCGCCGCCAACCTTTGGTCGCGCCGCGAAGTAACAAACAGAAACAGGGTATCTCAAAAATACATTCAGTTCGCGCCGCATCCACATGTGCGCGCTGCGAAGTACAAACAGAAACAAATCATTTCAGAAATTCATTCAGTTCGCGCCGCCACCTCTCGTTCGCGTCGCGAACACAGCGCAGAAATGAAATCTCTGTGTAAACTCAGCACAGTTCCCTCTTTTCATTTTCACCACTCAATTCACAGTTCAGTTCATTATTTGCACACGAATTTCACATACATAACATACACATAACCCATATGTATCCTTAGATTCATCAAAGTTTCATTAATCATGCAAATTCATGAATTTCACCCAAATCCCAAAGTTAGGTTTCCACATTCTTTTCATCCAACATGTTATAAATCAAAACCCACCCATAGAATCAAGTAAAGAATCATGAACTACATGTTATTTCTACCCATTCCAAGCATAAACAACATCAAACAACACAAATCTCATGGATTATGAAAATACTCAAAGTGAAATCTCATGTTTTAACACATACAACATTACCCAATCATAGATTCTACAAGAACTTGTATTCAAACCCTTACCTCTTGAATTTCTCCTTCTAACTTCAAGAATCTACAATCCTCTCCTCTTCTCTCTTCTACTCTTTTGCCTCTTTTCTCTTCTCTACTTTTCTTTCTATCTTTCTATCTAATTTAGGTTAACTCATAGAATTCTCTTCTAACTCTCATTATCTCATTGGGCTTAACCCACCTAATATTCTTTCTCACTCAACTAAGCCCATTTAACTAATTTCAAATAAAATTCTACCATTTATTAATTAGCTAAATAACATATTGTCACCCAATTAAATAATTATCGCGCAAACAATAATTAAATAAAACACATAAACAATTATCAATTATCAAATAATCCTAATTAATTAAATCTAATAAAAATAGGATGTTACACTTACGATAGGGGAGCTCGATTTCAGTGTCCCCTGAAGGATCAAGTGTTAGCTCGTAAAAAGAGCGGACTCTTGTCTATTTTTCAACATGAGGTGTTCTGCTTGTACCTAGGTTGCACCTATGACAATGATCGCTTCCTCGTCGGCGAGGAGATGTGTGTTCGGTCTTATCTATAGTATTGTTTTAGATTTTTAGCGTTCCATGGTCGAGCAAGTTCTTCTCCCTGTAAATTTTCTAAGTAGTAGGCTCCATTCTCCGTCTTTGCTTGGACGCGATAAGTGCCTTCCCAATTCGCCGCCAGTTTGCCCTCCCGAGAATCTTTGTGATTTCTCTTGAGTACTAAACTTCCTACTTAAAACTCTTGTTTGATGACTTTAATGTCATACCTCAAGGCTATTTTCTGCTTGAATGATACTTTGTGGGGGGTAGCACCTATCCGGACTTCTTTGACCAGATCAAGCTTTCCCCTGATGGCTTTGTCGTTCATCTCCTTGTCGATAGGCACCTCTGTTTGCTTGGTCGGCTCATACATTTCAAAAGGGATCACGACCTTAATTCTGTATGTTAAGCGGAACGGAGTTTCTCCCATGGTTGAGTGAGGAGTGGTTAGATAGGCCCAGAGAACATTGTGTAGTTCCTCGACCCACCTCATTTTAATCTTGTCGAGTCTCCTCTTGACACCTCTTAGGATTACTCTATTAGCCGTTTCTGCTTGGGCGTTGGTCTGGGGATGCTTGACGGAAGCAAAGTGTTGTACTGCCCCAACCTTTTGACAAACTCTTGGAAGTTTTTGTCGATAAATTGGGTCCCGTTGTCGGTAACAATAGCTAGAGGTATGCCAAACCGGGCAAGTATGTTTCTTTTGTAGAAACGGAGTATGTTTTGCGCGATTATTTTGGCTAGTGCCTCAGCTTTGATCCACTTGGTAAGATAGTCGACAACTACTATCAAGTATTTCTTTTGATTAGAGCCGGTGGCGAAAGGACCGAGGAGGTCTATCCCCCACCAGGAAAAAGGCCAAGGCGAAGATAGGGATTTGAGCTCGTTCGGAGGGGCAAGATGCATATCCCTGAATCGTTGGCATTTACTGCATTTCTTGACGTGTTCTTTGGAATCTTACTGCATAGTGGGCCAATAGAACCCTGCTCGTAAGGTTTTTCGAGTGAGTGATCTTCCTCCTAGATGCTTGACATTTATCCCCTCATGTATTTCTCGTAGAACGTGAGGAATTTTCATTTCATCGATACATTTGAGGAGGGGGATGGTGAACCCTCTTCGGTACAGCTGGCCTCCGACCAACACATAAAAGCAAGCTCTTCTTCTAAAGATGGAGGCCTCTTTAGGATCGTCTGGTAGTTGTTCATTTGCTAAATAATTGCATACCGGGGTCATCCAACAGGTGGCTCCCCCGATTGTGTTTACATTGAAAATCGTGGCCGGTTTTCGATGCTTGGTCGATCTAAAACTTCCTGGATGACGGATTTGTTTCCCCTTTTCTTCTTGGTGCTTGAAAGTTTGGAGAGAACATCAGCGCGAGTATTATGCTCTCAAGGGATGTGCCTTACCTTAGCTGACCTACAATGGACTATCCTTCCTCGGACCAAGGTTAGGTACTTCGCGAGGTTATCGTTCTTGACCTGATACTCCTCAGATACTGGGATGCGACCAGTTGGGAGTCTGTAAATATTTTGATCTCCTCGGCCCCGATATTCTCAACTAGTCTTAATCCGGTGAGAAGAGCTTCATACTCTTCTTGATTTTCGGAAGGTTGATTACACTTTCACTTACATCAGTGGAGTTTTTCTCTTCATACCGTGGGATCCTGGAAAGATTAAGTAGCAATAACAATTTAGCATCTTAAGTTTCACTTTTAGAACTTTGAGGACATGGTTCAAGTGAACCCCGCGGCAATGATAGGGAGATTAATATAATAATCTATTATTAGTTAAATGAGTTTTATTAGTATTTTGATGTATTGTGATTTATTTTATATTATGATGTTTTCTAGAATATTCTTAGGATAGTTTGGATTTTAATTAGTTATTCGACCTTAAGGTACTATCCACTACTACTATATATGTACTCTTTGAAAGATGAGAAAATTATCAAAGGAAATGAAATTAAAAAGTCTTTAATTTTCTTAGTTAGTTTTATTTGTCTCTTTCATTTTACAGCTTTTCCTTAGTTAGTTAGGGTTACAATCTAGCTTCCCAACACCTTGATCCCAGTAGATCTTGAAAAGTCTTCAAAAAAATTCATGACCAGTTCCACATATTTGTTATCTCCCCTAAAGAACAACAATAAATCATCTACAAATCTCATGTTAATGACGTTGAGCTTCTCACATTTAGAGTGATACTTAAAATCAGGCACCCCCTTGAGATTTTGCATAGATCTATGAAGGTACTTTATGACAATGACAAAGAGTATGTGATAAGGGACCCTCCTATCTAAGGCCTCTCTAGGCCCTCAAAGGCATCAGGATCTTGGTATTCTCTCCATTGATGTTAAACTTGTTGGAGAATGTGGTAATTGCTAGAATAATCCACCTTATGAACTTTATAGGAATCCAATCCCTTTTAAAATTTTATTTAAGGGTTACAACTATTTTGTTAATTTATCATTATACTATAAGAACAATTTCAGAAAATAGATGCAACGACCTGATAAACTTCTTATATTACGTAGTTAACTTTATTAATGTCAGATATATGTTACAGTTATGGGTTATGTGTGTTAATATTTTAGAATAAAAAGAAGAAGAAAAAAAAAAGGAGAAACACATTACATTATAGTTTTTGAATGGTTTTGGGTGGGAGAGATCAAGCTCTCTAATTCTTGCGGGGAGAGACTAAGACTCTCAAATTTTTTGGATTAGTTTATGTGTGAATTATGTATTCTTTATCTCTATAGTGTTTGTAAGTCTCTTGGAAATATATTCCACCATATATAAAATTTTGTTTCTACAACTAGCTTGTATTTTGGTATCGGTTACTATTATTACCAAAGTGATAAATAAAGAGTTTGATAAAGGCCCGATCTCACTAACGAAAATATTAGAAATATGTAATATTAGTGCCTCTAGAGATGAATTTTCAAAATTTTAAAATATATATGTAACTCTTCACCTTAGTGAACTACTAGCAACAAGCAAGCAGGGGTCGATAAATGCGCATATAAACTTTCCCGCAGTGAACCCAACAAATTAGGCCATTATTAAACATAAAAGAAATAGTCCATGTGCCAGCCTTAGTTGTCGCAGTTACCCCTTCTAACACGGGCCATACCAATCCTGAACAACACAAACACATACAAAAACATTAAAAAAAACAAGCTTTAACATATCCATACATGTTCCTCAACTTAACTCAACTAACCCTTTAAGCTCCCTTTACTTCACTTTAATTAAAATACAAAAAAAAGGAAACCCAGTTGAAAAACCTAACCTGAGTAACAAACAAAAACATAAAAAAACTAGTAATGATGTTCCACAGAAGAAAAAAGGAACCAAACGCATTACCTCTTTCAAACTCACCCCAACAATCACACTCACCAAGCTCACCAATGCCTTCGAATTTTACTTCAGCTTTTTCTAGATTCAGAATTTCAACACTAACCTCTTTCATATTACTTCTTTCATTACTTCTTAATTTTTATTTCCTTTTAATTCTGTGGGCCCCACACTCCGCCGATTTATCACCTTCCGCCGTCGTATCTCGTCTTACGCCAACCACGCGCCGCCACGTTCTCTTCTCCGTCGCTTCGTCTTCTCTCTCCTGGCAACACCGTCAGTCTTACGTTCATCTCTGGTATTCCGCTAAATCCACCCGCGCGCTTGCGTTTCTGGACTCGCCGCCGGTTAATTCGTCGCCTCTGTCTCCGCCGGTTGTGATCTCCGGCGACGCGTCTGGATTTCCGTATACTTTGCAGGGAGGGCTTCGGTCGGCGATCCGTGTGGCGAGGGTTGTGAAGGAGGCGGTGGATCGGAACGAAACGGATGTTCGGTGGTTTGTGTTTGGGGATGATGATACGGTTTTCTTCGTGGAGAATGTTGTGAAGACACTTTCGAAGTATGATCATGATCGGTGGTTTTACGTCGGGAGTAACTCGGAGAGCTATGATCAGAACACGATGTATTCGTTTGAGATGGCGTTTGGTGGAGGTGGTTTTGCGATTAGTCATTCGCTTGCGAAGGTTTTGGCTAGGGTTTTGGATTCTTGTTTGAGGAGGTATGGGTTTTTGTATGGGAGTGATGCTAGAATCTATTCTTGTGTTGCTGAGCTTGGTGTAACTTTGACTCATGAACCTGGATTTCATCAGGTATATAAATTTGGTTTCTTTGGTTGTGTTTTTATGTTAGTTAATTCAGTACTCGCATGTTTGTAACAAGTGATAGTAATCGGGTATCATCTGCTCACAAGCGCAGAGACTAATCCCTCGAAGCAAATTGAAAGAGATTCCTTACCATCTCATTCAAGTGGTTGTTTAGATTGGATCATTAAACTTTCATTAATCTAAATATATAGATTTCATTAACCTTTAGTTTGGTTAGGGATTGGATTAATTAACAAAGATTTTGATGTGGCTTTTTGAAATATATAGGGAAAGTATTTATGGTGTTGCTTAGTTTGGAGTTGCAAACCAATTGTTGATCATATAATTAAGAGTTAAGATCCTCTCTATTTTCTCTTTCAATTACTATAGTTTTTAAATGTTTTGGAGCATATAAACAGTATTTTGATTCATTTATTGGAACACTATTGTATTTCAATTTTGGAAACTATAGTAATTAAGGATCTTAACCTCATAATTAGAATCAAAGTCTTCAAGAATGTTACCCTCATAATTAAGGAATCAAAGTCTTCAAGAATGTTAATGGCAATTTCCGTAATTAATATGGAAAATTAACGAGTTATGTTTTTCAAACCAGTTAGATATGCGGGGGAATTTGTTTGGGGTGCTGGCGGCACATCCATTATCTCCTTTGTGTTCCCTTCATCACTTGGATGCTGCGGAGCCTATCTTTCCAGACATGAATAGAACACAAGCTTTGGGACATCTTATTGCTGCTACAAATGTCGATCCCGCAAGAATTCTGCAGCAAACTGTCTGCTACGACCGATCGAGTTCTTTGACTTTCTCAGTTTCTTGGGGTTTTGCTATCCAAGTTTATCAAGGAAATGTACTTCTGCCTGATCTCCTTGCAGTAAAAAAAACATTTGCGCCGTGGAGGAAGATTCATTCCAATTTCATGCTTGACACTAAAGACTATCCTAGAGATCCTTGTAAAAGGCCTTCTATATTTTTCTTGAAAAGTGTTGAATCTGATAAAAAGGGCATTTGGAGCAATTACACTAGACATGTAGAAAAAAAGTGCCCTAAATCAAATCCTAACCTGCCGAATAAGATCACAGTTTATTCAAGAAAGTTGGATCGTAGTATTGAAGAGGTATGGTTAAACTATTGTTGCATCTTCTTTTTGGTTTCCCACGTCTATCTGCATTCTTGTTCAAGTTATTTAATTGTGTTTTCTTTTTTGGGTTTTGTCATAGATAAAAGCTCTCCGTCGTGAGTGCTGCAGCGTTTTCCCATCTTCAAATGAAACAATCAGTATTCGTATTAGACAGTGCGGAAACAATGAACTGATATCAATGGAATCATAGCATTTCTTCAACGAGTTGCTACCTTTGAAATTGTTGAAACTTTCACGAGCTATAATGCTTGATGAAGTTCAGTCCTATGTTGAAGTTGAAGCGGATATACGGTGGATGCTTTTGCATCAAGGCCGATCTTAGAACTATGTCAACAATATGTCACTAAGTTTACGTCCTATTTGCGGTGGAGAAAGATTATTGATCTCATTGCAAAAGAAAAATGTGTACTCAGAAGATTGGTCAATCTCTCGCAGTCACAGGTAGGTTTTGGTTCAATTGAAAATTGGTCAACAACCTCTCAAAGCATGCCCAAGTTATGTGGCCTTGTTAATTTTGTGTAGCTGGAGTTTTCAAATGGCTTATTTCCCTGCAGTTGTATATATTATTGAATGCATTTCATATACACTTTTGATGCACAAAATTTTGTGGTTGCTCCCATGTTTGGAGTGTGGCAACTTCTCATCTAAGGGATCAATTTTGTTATAGATTGTGATCCTAAAGAGGGCCATGTCTCATTGTTGGGTATAATCTACCTAATGATTTATCTTAAATGTAACTGTTTTGCTTGCTGCATTGTTAATACTTTTTATACAAGAGTTTTGATTCCGATTTTCATTTTCTTTTATTTAAGAAAATTTAGGTGAGTTGGATCAGAGGGTTAGTTAGAGCAGGTCATAGAGAGCGCTAATAGAGATACGTACCGAGGTTTTGGGCTGGTGCGGCGAGTTGAACTCACTCTTTGCGAAACATTAACCAACTTATTGAAGCAACTTTGAATGACAATTTCAATTTACATCTTATAAACATGAAAAAGTCTGAAATTTTTCAATGTGTTTAATTGGTTATTTTATGTATGAGATATAAATTAGATATACATTTGTTCATGAAGCTGGCGATCTCTAATTAACAATCTATTGTAATTTCTTTAAACGTTAGTTAAATTGAAGTTTTGTTATTTATAAAAAATAATTACACATTAAGGTTACAATATTTGAATTATATAATTTTCAAAATATAATAGATTTAATGTGACATTTCCTTTTTTTTTTCTTCACGGAATGTGACATTTGCTTTAAGTTAGATCTAATTCAATATATTGCAATCATACAATATTTCACAACAGTTAATATACTCTTAGCAATTAAATTGACTCCGCATGGTATCTAAAACATTTATTTTTTGGGATTGTTTTTTCCACCCTATAATTTCCTCATCCACCATATATTAAATAATATTCATATATTTTGGATTTTATTCTTTGGACTCACCCAAAATCATAAATTCTCATATTTTTGTCAAATCAAAGTAAAAAAAAAAAAAAAGAATTAGGATTTTAAAATTCAGATTCATTCAAACCAAACTCATCGTCAAACTCAGTTTCATAATTCTTAAAGGTTAGTGTGGGTATCACATCCTCAAACTCAGTATCATAATACTTAAAGGTTAGTGTGTATCACAATCCGAAATGTTTTGTGTCATGACAAACTTAAATACAGACGAAATGAGAAATAATGTTCATGGGGTTTTCTGGATATTAAAATCCAGAATCTTCCCTACTACCACAAATTAAAAGAAAAACATGAATTAACATAAATATTTCATTTGGCATGCATAAAATATGTAACATTGCATATATTTTTGTTAACCTAAAACTAACATTACATGTCATCATCAAAAGATGGTTGAGGATGTTTTAACATCTTTAGAATATTGTTGGTCGATCTCACAACCTTCATATTCACCTCGATCGGATTATTTGTTTCGTTACAATGAAATGTGCTCCACAAATCCATTAAATCTTCATTTATTTTCAACTCAAATTTGATGAACTGAATCTTCCATTTGTTATTAATTGAGGGTGAACAATAATAGAGCTTCACAACCTTTTAATAATATGCGTATCGCAAGATATGCTCTAGTGTACAGACTTCAAATCGACAAGACGAGTGATCTTTGTGAACCTAAACTCAAGAGGGACCAATCACCGTTAAATTTTTGAATATGCTTCAAGTCAATTTTTTTTTTTGAAAATGGTTCAAGTCATGACAATATTAGAATTAAAAAACACTTTACATTTTGCAAAAAAAAAAAAAACAGAGACATTGGAAGTGTGATTTGAATCACACTATTGCTTGACTCGAATCAGAATTATAGAATGTCCAAGAATTATTTTCATGTTGTCATTATTCGAATCACAACATCTATGATTGAATCACAATTGCTTGATTCATCACAAACTGCCTGATTTGAGACAAGACTGCATTTCCATGGGTTTTTATTCATCAAATTATTTAGTGTTTTATTTGATTTAATTGGTGTTTTTGAAAATTATTGGAGTGTTGGTAGATTTATCAGATTATTTTAATATTTATAATATTATTTTTTATACAATTATTTGAGATTTGATATGCTTTTATTTAATTAAATAAGTATTATTTAATTATTGGGTGGTTGAGTTATCATTAAAAATTAGTTTAATATTTAAATTAATTAAGAATAATAGAAAAAATAGAGAATTTGTGATTTTGGCGAGAAAATTAAAAATTAAAAATTAATTAAAAATATAGTAGTGAAGTGGAATTAGAGAGAAATAGGAGGGAGGTATTGGAATTAATTTCATTAAAATAAAATTAGGTTAAATTAAGTATAAAAAGAGTGTGACAAGAAAAAGAGTTGTCAATATGTGAAAAATTGGAGAAAAGAGGCAAAGAGTGGAAAGAGACAAAAACCTTAAGAGAGCTCTTGGAAGGGAAGACTTCATAACCTTTGATTTTTGTTGCACTTTTGAGGGGAGGGGGCATGTGGATGTTTAGGCAGTCGGATAGTGAGAGATCCTTATCCTCTTATTTTCTTCTTGATTTTTCTGTGTTTATGTTTGCGGCCAAGGAAGGTTTGGGCAAAACATTCTGAGGAAATTGTTGTGATAATATTATAATCAATTTGAATTTGGTCATCATTGACCTTGTTATGGTAACCCTATTAATGCCTTTTGGTTAAGGCGAGCATACATGAATCTGTATGCTTTTCTTTTGATTTCTATTAACCTTGGTTAACTTGTGTTGGTGCCTTTTAAGAATGCGAGATTGAACGGGTGAATGATGGGTACACCTTTTGATAAGACGAGAGTTGATTGATATGTATGTTGGTGCCTTTTGATAAGGAGAGAGTAATTGATATTATCCATTGATGCTTTTTGATAAGGCGGGGTGGATTTAATAAATAATGGGTGTGCCTTATGATAAGTCGAGCATATATGAATATGTAATTTTTGATTTCTATTACCCATGGTTAAATTGTGTGTATTGAGGCAGTTCAGATTCGAATAGACAAGTTTTAGAACTGTTCCATATGGCGGAATATGTTGACGCCTTTTAATAAGGAGATAGTATATTATGTTGTTGCCTTATTATAAGGTGAAGGTTAGAATGTTTAATCATTAATAAAATATGTCGTTGTTAATCATACTTTTTGTGCCCTTTCAATTTCTATGTTTAACTGCATATTTTTGGAACAATGAGAACTCAAATAAACTAAATAGGTGAGTTTTGAATCTGTTCAATAGAGAGAAAAATGCATAAAATCACAGGTAGACATAGAAGGGGATTGACCATCTTGTTTCAAGCATAACTTGAGTTAGGGAAGTCTGCTTGAGGTCCTGTCAATTGCATTAAAAATATAAGGCAATAATATTTCTTTTGAAGAGGGGATTGGGTTTAGGAGAGCTACAATAGTAGCAGTTCTCTAGTTTTTAAACCAGAGGTGTAGTCAATTTCAGCCCTGCATTGGTCGTTTTATTTCACGCGTAACTTGAGTTTAATAATTGTGTTTGAGGTGCGGCCAATTGCGTTAAAAAGAGGGTTTAGTGATATTTTAAACATGAGAGTTTCATAATTTTGTCATAATTATATAATTTTTGGTGCTATTTTGAAGTCAGACATTCTATTTTAGAGTTTATGCCGAAATATTGTGAAGTCTAGAGTTTAAAGAAACCCTTAAGCAATTTAAGGAATTAAATATATTTATAAATAACTTTAATTTGAGTTAGTTGATATTTTTTAGAGTTGATTTAAATCAACAGAGTTGAGTTTGATATATTTTAGAGTTGATTTAAATTAAGAGGGTTGAGTGTTGATGAGTTAAGGTTGAGTTGTGGTACAAACCAGTGTTTAGCGAAAATGGACAGTGACTAATGTGTTAATGAGTTGAGTTTGTGGTATTTGATATGTTTAGAGTTTAGTTTGACTTGTTTGATATTTTTAGAGTTGATTTTGAGGTATTTGATATTTCTAGAGTTGAGTCTGAAATGTTTAGAGTTGAGTTTGCGTCATTTGACATGTTAGAGTTAAGTTTGATGTGCTTAGAGTTATGAGTAAGTTATTGAGTTACGTTGATGTGTTTGGAGTGTTATGTGTGTCAGGAGGGTTGAGTTTTGAGTCATCTAACATGTTCAAAGTCGTGTTCATGAGTAGTTGAGTTAAGGTTAGAGTACGCCTTGTGACTCGTAATCCTTGAATAAAAAGTGGAAGAATTCGTTATGAACTCTAGTGAGTTATGAGTTGAACTTGTTGAAAATTTGATGGTTGCATATAGCTGTTGTTATCTTATTGATTAGTATTGTGGAGTAATTATATAATTATATATTTATGTTGAGTTGTAATTATATATTATGATGAGTTGAGTAGTTTAGAGAGGAACTACAATGATAGCCTTATATTGGCGATATATTTTATGTTGAATTATGTTGAGGTGAGTAGTTCAAAGAGGAACTATGTAACGCCCCGAATTTAATTAATTATTTAATTAAATTAAATCAATGATTTATTCGTTGGAATTAGTCAAAGTCGGAATTTGTCGGTATTATTCTATAGGCATAATTGGATTAATATGTTGATTTGAGCAATTAAGTTTATGGTTGGATTAATTAGTTGGATTAGTCGGAGAAATACAATCGCGAGTCGGTATTAATTAAGTTATGGAACAATTGTAGTTGTGGAATATTATTGGGAATAATATTCATTATGTTATATGATTATTTATTTATGTGTGTTATTTGGCTTAATTTAATAATTAGAGGAATGTTAAAATTGGGCCTATATAGAATATGAGAATTGGATTGTGGGTTAAGCCCAATTAAGAAAAGAAGGATTGTAAGAGAGTTAGGGTTTTAGAGACATAACTCTCATTTGGAGAAAGAAGAGAAAGAAGAGAAAGAAGAGAGGAATCTATGGCATGAAGAGGAAGAACTCCATTGAAGAAAGTGAAGCTTTTGATAAGGTAAGGGTGGAGTTCTTACTCTCTAAGGGTTGGCATGATGATGTTTATGGTGTTAGAACAAGATTTGTTCTGATCAATATTCTTAGTTTTGATGATAACAATGTATATGAATTTTGTTTGAGATAATGTGGTACTCTAATTCTATGCAATTTCCATTTCAGGAAATATACAAAGAGTATGCACAAAATCAGCGCAAGAAGCACTGACTCAGAAGGTTCAAGTATGCAACATCAGAACATGCTCTCGCAAGACATCAGAAGATGGTCAAGCAGAATCAGAACACGGTCTATTGAAGCATCAGAATAACTTGAGATCAGAAGCAGAAGCACTGAAGTTCTCATGGTATCACGCTAGAAGCACTTCAAGGTCAAAAGTCAAGAAGATGCTCTGCACCAAGCTGTTTGACTCTGATGATATTCAAACGTTGTTCACACAAACATCAGATCAGAAGCAAGTACAAGATGGCAGGCTACGCTGACTGACAAAAGGAACGTTAGAAGCTATTAAAGGCAACGTCAGTAGACACAGCAAAAACAAGGCTCGAGGTAGTTGACAAAAGAGTGAAACATTAAATGCAATGCTGTACGGATCACGCAATGCATTAAATGCTCCCCAACGGTCATCTTCTCAAACGCCTATAAATAGAAGTTCTGATGAGAAGCTGAATACAACACTTTGCGCAAACATACAGAAACACTGTCAAATTCTAAAAGCTCTCAAACTTCATCTTCAACCTCACTTCATTACTGTTGTAATATCTTAGTGAGATTAAGCTTAAACTTAAGAGAAAAATCACAGTTGTGATAATAGCTTATTAAGAAGCATTGTAACTCTTGTAAGAATTTGTTTACATTTATTTGTAAGAACTAGAGGAGATCAAGTTGTGATCGGATTCTCTAGAAAGTCTTAGAGGGTATCTAAGCATTGTGTTCCTAGAGTGATCAGGTTGTGATCAGAATACTCTAGAAGACTTAGAGGTTATCTAAGTGGAAAACCATTGTAATCTTGTGTGATTAGTGGATTAAATCCTCAGGTGAGGTAAATCACTCCAAGGGGGTGGACTGGAGTAGTTTAGTTAACAACAAACCAGGATAAAAATCATTGTGCAAATTGTTTTTATCTTAAGAGTTTTTAAGCTACACTTATTCAAACCCCCCCTTTCTAAGTGTTTTTCTATCCTTCAATTGGCATCAGAGCGCCGGTTCTAAGGTGCAAGCACTTAACCGTGTTTAGAAAAGATTCAGGAAGAGAAAAACGCTTAAGTCAAGATGGCTGGTGAAGATCCAACACATACATCTACATCTGGCTCTGTTGAGCAACATAATGGAAATGGTAACAATGGTTATACTAGACCACCAGTATTCGATGGTGAAAACTTTGAATATTGGAAAGATAAACTTGAAAGTTACTTTCTTGGTCTAGATGGTGACTTATGGGATCTTCTGGTGGATGGTTACAAACATCCAGTGAAAGCTAGTGGTGTAAAGCTCTCAAGACAAGAGATGAATGATGATCAGAAGAAGCAATTCAAAAATCATCACAAGTGTAGGACTGTTTTGCTGAATGCTATCTCTCATGCTGAATATGAGAAGATATCTAACAGGGAAACTGCCTATGACATATATGAATCATTGAAAATGACTCATGAAGGAAATGCCCAAGTCAAGGAGACTAAAGCTCTTGCCTTGATCCAGAAATATGAAGCCTTCAAGATGGAGGATGATGAAAACATTGAGAAGATGTTCTCAAGATTTCAAACGCTAACTGCTGGATTAAGAGTTCTTGACAAGGGATACACAAGAGCTGATCATGTCAAGAATCTGAATGAAGTCTCTCTTGAAGAATTGATCAGTGCTCTGAGGAGTCATGAAATTGAGCTGGATGCTAATGAACCTCAGAAGAAAGGTAAGTCTATTGCATTAAAATATAATTATAAAAAATGCACTAACGCTTTTCAGGCTGAAGAAGAAGATTCTGAAGAATCAGAATCAGAAGAAGAAGATGAACTGTCCATGATCTCTAGAAGGGTAAACCAACTCTGGAAGAGCAAGCATAGGAAGTTCAAGAACTTCAAAAGTTCTAAGAAGCCTGAACGTGGAGAATCTTCTGGAAGCAGAAGATCTGACAAGAAGAAGGTCAAATGCTATGAATGCAATGAGCCTGGTCACTATAAGAATGAGTGTCCAAAACTTCAGAAGGAGAATCCCAAGAAGAAATTTCATAAGAAGAAAGGTCTTATGGCAACATGGGATGATTCAGATTCAGAATCAGAATCAGACTCTGAAGGCGAGCAGGCAAACATTACACTGATGGCCACAGTTGATGATGGATCAGAATCTACATCAGAATCAGACTCTGAAGAGGTATTTTCTAAACTATCTAGAGAAGAGTTAGTTTCCAGTTTAACAGAACTTCTGGAACTCAAGGCTCATCTTAGTATCAAATACAAAAAGCTGAAAAAGCTATTTGATTCTGAAACTAAGAAGCTGGAAGAGGAAAATTCTGAACTGAAGGAAAAAGTTTTAAAATTATCCAAAGATATTGGATCTCCTTCTGAATCAGACAAATCCATTCCTAGTCTCAATCATATTCTGAAAGAATATGACTCGAGCTTCAGAAAGTTCTTATCTAGAAGTATTGGCAGAAGTCATCTTGCTTCTATGATATATGGTGTTTCTGGAAACAAAAGGATTGGCGTTGGCTATGAGGGTGATACCCCACAAAAATTTGAACCTGTAGATGATATGAAAATCACATACAAGCCATTGTATGATCAGTTCAAATATGGCCACTCACATGATATTAGGCTCACTTCACATGCCAAAAGCTTTCATGCTACACACACTAAGAAGCATGTGACACAACCTAGAAAATATCAAGCTGCTAAACCTAAAGAATATCATGCTGTACCTCCTGTTGTTTATTATGCTAAACCCAAGTTCAATCAGAATTTGAGGAAAACTAACAAGAAAGGACCCAAGAAGTTGTGGGTACCTAAGGAGAAGATAATTTCTGTTGCATATATCCTTGGCAGCAAAGAAGACAAAGCACAACATGTCATGGTACCTGGACTCTGGGTGCTCGCGACACATGACGGGAAGAAGGTCTATGTTCCAAGACCTGATGCTTAAGTCTGGTGGAGAAGTCAAGTTTGGAGGAGATCAGAAGGGCAAGATAATTGGCTCTGGAACCATAAGTATTGGTAACTCTCCTTCCATATCTAATGTACTTCTTGTAGAAGGATTAGCGCATAACTTATTGTCCATAAGTCAATTAAGTGACAATGGTTATGACATAATCTTCAATCAAAAGTCTTGCAAGGCTGTAAGTCAGAAGGATGGCTCAATCCTATTTACAGGCAAGAGAAAGAACAACATTTATAAGATTGATCTTTCTGATATTGAGAAGCAGAAGGTGACTTGCTTTATGTCTGTTTCCGAAGAGCAATGGGTCTGGCACAGAAGATTAGGACATGCTAGTTTGAGAAAGATTTCTCAGATTAACAAACTAAATCTGATCAGAGGACTCCCAAATCTGAAATACAAATCAGATGCTCTTTGTGAAGCATGTCAGAAGGGCAAGTTCTCCAAACCTGCATTCAAATCTAAGAATGTTGTCTCTTCCTCTAGGCCGTTAGAACTTTTGCACATTGATCTGTTTGGCCCAATCAAAACAGCATCTGTCAAAGGAAAGAAATATGGATTAGTCATCGTAGATGATTATAGCCGCTGGACATGGGTAAAGTTCTTAAAACACAAGGATGAGTCTCATTCAGTGTTCTTTGAATTCTGCACTAAAATTCAATCTGAGAAGGAGTGCAAAATCATAAAGGTCAGAAGTGATCATGGTGGTGAATTTGAGAACAGATTCTTTGAGGAGTTCTTCAAAGAAAATGGCATTGCCCATGATTTCTCTTGTCCTAGAACTCCACAGCAAAATGGAGTTGTAGAACGAAAGAATAGGACTCTACAAGAAATGGCCAGAACCATGATCAATGAAACCAATATGGCTAAGCACTTCTGGGCAGAAGCAATAAATACTGCATGTTATATTCAGAATAGAATCTCTATAAGACCTATTGTAAATAAGAGTCCTTATGAATTGTGGAAGAACAGAAAGCCCAACATTTCATATTTTCATCCTTTTGGATGTGTTTGTTTCATTCTGAATACTAAAGATCATCTTGGTAAGTTTGATTCTAAGGCGCAAAAATGTTTCCTTCTTGGATATTCTGAACGCTCTAAAGGCTATAGAGTATACAATATTGAAACATTGGTTGTAGAAGAATCAATCAATATCAGATTTGATGATAAGCTTGGCCTTGAAAAGCCAAAGAAGTTTGAGAATTTTGCAGATATAGACATTGATATATCAGAAGCTGAAGAACCAAGAAGCAAAGTTTCAGAAGCTGAAAATCTCAGAAGCAAAGGATCAGAAGATCAAGTTGCTGCGTCTTTAGAGAATCTCAGAATTTCTGAAGAGCCAACAGTCAGAAGATCTTCTAGACTCACCTCTGCTCACTCAGAAGATGTCATTCTTGGAAAGAAAGATGATCATATCAGAACTAGATCTTTTCTAAAGAATGGCAGTCAGAACAATTGATCAGAATCAGAATATGAGAAGTTCTACCGTTCATCAGAAGCAATTTTTGTAACAACTGTCATCAAGTGTTTTCTCATGGTGAACACGTGTTCACACGATAGGTAAAAGCGTCCGTGAAACTGATGGGACGCCGCCCTAGGTAACTGTGTAAATCATTTCAAATATCATGTTCTCTCACCTAACATCACTCATCATTTAATGCATTTGATTTCAATTGATTCTGTAACTGTTCATTCTCATATATTAATTGCATTCTTTTTCAAATCCGCCCCTATATATTCATTTCAAATTATAACGTTTCTCTTTTTCACTCTCATTCTCTCTCTTATTGCATGCATTTTTGCAACTTGTTTGCCCTTTTCTCAAACCCTAAACGCAAACCTAAATAAGTTTCCAGTAATCTCAGTAGTGCTTCAATGGCTGCTTCATCATCTTTCAACGTGGGTTCCTCTGTTCCTCTACATCTTCAAGAAGAGGAACATCAAATTGTTCCAGTTATCTCTTGCTCCATTCCCAGAAATGAGTTTGAAGTTATCTGTGAATTAACGGTGGACTTTGATAGTCTTGAAAAACATGAGTTCCATCTGAAAGAGGATATGTTGTTTCAAGGATGGACTTCTCTGTTCTCAGAGTTCTGTGGACCTGTTTACCCAGAACTAGTGAAGGAATTTTGGGTGCATGCTGTAGTTGCCCCTAAATCAATCCTGTCGTTTGTTCATGGAAGATTTGTTGTTGTTACTGAGAACATCCTAAGAATGATGTTTGATCTGAGAAACCCTGAAGGTGTCTATGAATTGGATCAAAGAGCAGATTGGGATGCCGTTCTGGCTAACCTTTACCCAGATGTAAAGAAAACAAAGCGTGTCAAAGACATGAAGAATCTCTACAAAATCTGGACCAAGATTCTTCTGGGGTGCTTCTATCACAGAAAAGCAACCTATTCTGCAGATTTTGTCAACAAAGAGCAGCGATATACTATGTACTGCATTGCCACTCAGAAGAAGATTGATATTATCTACATAATATTCAATCATATGTGGAATGCTGTAAGAGACTCCAGAAATGCCTTCAGAAAGAAGAAAGGTACTATTATTCCTTTTGGAAGAATAATCACCAATCTTCTGATTCATACCAAGATTGTTGAAGAGTTGGAAGCTCAAGGAGTTATCAAGGATATTGTTACTGATTCAGGAAGCTGTTTGAATGCTCACACTCTGAGAAAGATGAATCTCATTCAAGAGGTTAAAGACAATCCTCAACCTCTGCCAGGAGCAAGAAGCAGAAGAAATCCTGTTCTTGCTGAGTTTGAATCATTCTTCAGAAGTGAGCTGCCAGGAGTTAGGGCTAATTATCTTAACTCTCTCAAGGAAGATAAAGAAAAAGATGCTCCTGCTAAAGATGGTCGCAAGAAAGTTTCTACCTCCAGGCTAGCAGTTTCAGAAGATGTTTCAGAAGCTGCACCAGAAGCTGCAGGAAAGAAAGAAAGAAGGACAAAACGGAAGTTTGATCGCCCTTCTTTCAGTCAGGAGAAGGAAGTCCAAGAAGAAGCTGCTGCAGTAGTTAAGGAGAATGCTGCTGATAAAGAAGTTGTTACTGAAGAAAGCCATGATGTTTTAGTTGAAGATAAAAATGTTAAACAAGAAGGTGCTTGTAACACCCCATAATTTCAATTTATTAATTTAATTTGGATTTAAATTAAATAATTGGAATTTTAGTATTTTAATTGGATTTAATTGGAAAATGATGGAGTAAAAGCTATTGGGCTTATGGTGTGATGTTAGTAAAAGAGGGGTGCTAATTAGTTAGGCCTTTTACTAAGTTGTGATATTTTATTTTATTTTATTTTCATAAAATAAGAAAAAAAGAACCATTTGGGGAAAAAGGAAGAACACGTGAAAAGAGCAAGAGATGAGAAAGAGGCAAGAACGTGAAACCGGAAGGAGAGCATTCAAGAGATTCATCGAGGTAAGGGGGGACTCTTCGTTTTAGTATCTCTTATGTGGTCTTAGGTAATAGGTAGATTGATGTATGGTTTGATTCAATTAGACATTGGGATTGTTAGGTTATGTTGTTATAATTGGATTGAATTGATGATGATTGTGTGAACTATTTGGTTAATAATGAGTTTAAATGATGTTTTGTGGTGTATAATTGAATGTATGATGATTATATGCCTGTATGTGATGCCTGGGGTCGATTTTGGACTGGTATTGGGTGAAATCGCAGGGTCTGTCGCAGACTTGGGGTTTGCTGAAATCGCAGGTCCGCTGAGCGGAGGGGGGTCCACTGAGCGGAGGTCCCAACGTAGTTCGCTTCTGTTGGACGTTGCTAGAGGGTCCGCTGAGCGGAGGTCTGAAGGATTCGCTTCTGTCTTGCGTCGCTGAGCGAACCTTGCTATGTGTGAATTTTTATTAAACTTTAAAATAACGTATCTTTTGATCCGTGAATCATTTCTTAGTGCCGTTTTGGGCGTTGTGCAAGTAATTAAATGTTTTATATGATGAATGATGAACATGGGCAGTAGCCGACTTTATTTCTTTAAAACTCTATTTAATTACTTGATGAGAATTGAACATTGTGTGCATATGAGATAGGTGTGACAATGTATTTGATGTGATGATGAATTGGTTGTGATTACTATTATGATTGTGATGAATGCATGACTATTTGAGTGATGTTGAAAACATGTACATACTTATTCGGTGATGTGGTGTTGAGATGAACTGTTCATCGTGATTCGGAGATGTTTTTAAGTATGTTATGTGTGTTTCATTCATTCATATGCATTTGATATTGGATCCCGGTGATGTTTGGATCATTGGTGGACATATTTCCCATTGTGCGGAAATTGTGTCGGTGGGCCGTATCTCGATGATGCGTAGATCGGTTAGGTGGATTGATTCCACGGTTTATTGGTACCACATGCATAGTGTCGGTTGTGTCATATGCATTTTGTCATAACATGATTGTATGGATTTTTGTGTTATGTGTTGTAATCTATTATTGTGTGAATTGATGAATAATAGATGTGAATCTGAACATGTATAATTGGGTGAACGGTATATTTTGATGCTTGTTCATATGAATTGCATAATATTTACTAATCGAGAATGAGACTCACCCTTACATGTTGTCATTTTCAGATTGAGGAGTAGCGGCATTAGTGCTTGGTGAGGATGACTCGTAGAGTTTCTCCGTTTATGTTCGGTTGTGTCGGTCATGCTCTGATCTGTAACACTGGGGAACGATAGTTTTAGAATTTTTATGAGAATTCTCTATTTTAATTGGTGTTGGATTATATTTCCATTTGATTATGTTGATGATGTTTCTTATTCCGCTGTGATAAACATAATTGTGTTTTTGTTAAATCGTTTCCTAATGAAGCATGACTTTGACCTTAGTTGATTTAATTATTTTAAATAATTGTGGCACCCTTGTGTATGTGTTTTTACTCTGATATATTTATTTAATTGCCGCAGGGTTTAGAAGGGTGTTACAATAGTGGTATCAGAGCATAGTCGGTCGTTCAAGTCAGAGTCTTAGTGTCAGTTAATCCCTCGTATGCGATTAGTGTAAGGTTGACACTATCGATACTTCTTGTTCTAATGAATATTGTTTCATATTTAGCAGAACAATGGCCGGAAGAGGTGGAAGAAACGACGATGCTATCGCTGAGGCTTTGGGCATGATTGCTGGTGTGCTGGGAGGCAATGCCAATGGAGCTGTAATTGGTGCTGGCAGGCAGCTGAACAGCTTTCACAGGAACAATCCTCCGTTGTTCAAGGGTACGCATGATCCTAAAGGTGCTCAGAAGTGGCTTAAGGAGATCGAGAGGATTTTCAGAGTCATCGATTGTGCTGAGAATCTGAAAGTGAGGTATGGTACACATATGTTGTCCGAAGAGGCTGATGACTGGTGGATGGCTACTAGAGCTGAACTGGATGCTGATGGTGTAGCTATTTCCTGGGCTGTGTTTAAGAGACAGTTTCTGAGGAGATATTTTCCTGAAGACGTTCGGGGCAGAAAAGAAATTGAATTTTTGGAGCTGACTCAGGGTAATATGACGGTACCAGAGTATGCTTCGAAATTTGTTGAGTTGGCGAAGTACTACGTTCACTACAACAATGACGAGGCTAGTGAATTCTCAAAGTGCATCAAGTTTGAGAATGGTCTTCGTGATGAGATCAAGCAAGGAATCCAGTATCAGAGGATTCGGCGATTTATCGATTTGGTGGACTGTAGTAGGATCTTCGAAGAGGATAACTGTCATACCCCAAAATTTGCCCATACTATTTCTCCTATTCAAATTCAAATCAATACACAAAGCTCCAAGACACACTCTCCTACACAAGGCTCAGAAACTAGGGTTTGGTTTGTGCAAAGGAAAATCAATGAATCAATGGCTCCAAGGCATCCCATATGGCTCAAAGTATCTTACATCACCTCTATGACAAGTATCAAGTCTCAGCTTAAAGGATTGATCACTCAAAACTGCAGAAAGTCAACAGTCGATTGGGTTGACCTAAAAGTCAACTGTGGGCAAAGTTAAGTCAAAACTCCTGATTTTTTGTCAAGATCCTAATATTGAAGTATCATTCACCATTTGATCAAGTATTGATCATGGTTCATCAAGGAAAGATCAAAAATCAACAAAACCTAAAGTTTCTAAATTAGGGTTTTTGACATAAAAGTCAACTGAACTTTGACCAGCCATAACTCCTACATGGAACATCAGAAATTTTCCATCCAAAGCTCAATTTGAAGGAAATTGAATTCTCTACAATTTTGTCTCTCACATGCCAAGGCCAAAAATGCTTCATTTGAGAGATATGGGCCAAAACATTATAGGTCCTTCTAAAGGATAGCAAAAAAGTCATTTTTTCTCAAAGACCATAACACGAACATGACAGACTCAATTGATATGAAACAAAAAGGAACTTTTAGAGGACTCTTTAAGCTTTCTAAAAAGTCCTAAAACACCTTCATAGGGTTAAAGATGAGAGAGATACGCATCGTTGAAGTTGAGCAATTTGTAGAAAATGCATGAAGCCAATATGAAGCAATTTTGGATTTCTTTTCAAATGGGCCTTAATGCTTAAGCTATCCACGAAATTTCAAACCTATAAGGAGCCCATTGGTCATATAAGTTTTATTCCATGATTTTATTTGATTTATATTTGATTTTATTCATTTAAAATTCAAATTAAAGCAAATAAAATCCTTTTTAAATGAAATAAAGTTTGTGATTCATTCTCCTAATATTTAATCAAATCAAATATATTCCAATGGCCAAGATTAAAATAAGAATGTGCTTGAAATAGAATTGGTCTAAATGAAGAAAGATTTCATTCAAAATCTCTTTCAAATTTCCACATCACCAAATAATTTGATTTTTCCATAAGTCATTAACCCTAATATTTTCCTCTATATATACTCACATTATCAGCAGCCAAGGACACGAAAAAAAAGAGAGAAACACTAGGGTTCGAAGGTAGCCAAATTTTTTTTCAAAAGAAGGTGCAACTCGAGACTTTGTGTTCAAGCTATTATCAAGGCCAAAACTTCATTCCATTCATCTCCAGAATCATCATAGAGAAGGTATGAATCATTAATCATGCTTGAGAACACGTAGGATTCGTGTTCATGTTTAAACATATTCATGTTTTGTTCTAATATTCATATCTCATATTTTATCGCACATCAATTGAATCTAACTGGTTTGTTAAGTTCCTGGCATGTATTAGAAGGGATATGGACCTTTGTTTCAGAGCTCTAACCCAAGAATGGCCAAACACCATTGTTAGGGCATAAACGAATCTCACCTTTGTTCTCCAATCTACAAGGGGTTTAAGGCCCAAACGATGGTCCCATTAGAACCGTGGCAAGCTTATTAGAATTTCTGGGCAGCTTTTTGTGTGTGTTTTTTGGCTTTTGCAGGTTCTAAATCGAAGGTGGAGGAGAAGAGAAACCTGCAGAAAATCCGCAGGTAAATCCATGGATGAACCCGCTGCAGTTTCCGCAGGAAACATGAAGATGACGATGAACAGTAGAGTTGAAGCTTTGACTCCCATGCGTGGCACTTTCAGCAATGTCCATTGGCCCGTTAGCATATTCATCCCTCTCTCTTCATTCCATTGGACGGTCAAAGAGTCCAATAACCTTCTCTCTTTTCCTATTCGTCCGTTCAAGGGAAGTGGGGTCCACGCGTCAATTTATTTTTGAAATTCCATTTAATCCATGTTTATCCTTTTTATTAATTGGTTGTGGTTTCTAGGTAACTTCAATATGCAGCACACTTGGTAACTTGAAGAAAGGCATTTGTATGAGAACTTGGGTTCGATTCCCACGCATGACTATTATTTTTACCGCTTCCAAATTGGATGAATCCAGCGTGCACAAGCCGCGCATATCCATGATACACCATCAATCAGTGCCATTGGATCCCCACTTGACCAGATCAGAAGGCCAGATGCGTGCATACTCACCATGGATCATCGAGAGCGCGTCACACCAGATCTCATACGCTGAGAGTCTTCTGAAAATGGGCTGGGCTTTTCAAGTTTAACTCAACACCCTCCTTCCAATTGCTGTACCCCCAGGTTCTTTAATTTCTTTAATTATTGCTTTTTGAGTTTGTTTTTTTTTTCTCTTATAATTTTCTTTTTTTAACTAATTAGTGCATTTTCACACAAAACATAATATTTAAAAATTTAATTTTTAAAAAAAATGTTTTAATTAATAATTTAGTTTTTAAATAAATTAATTTTTAGATTAAATAAAATGAGGTTTTAGTTTTTAATTAGACATTGGTTTTAATTAATTTTAATTTTGTTTTTGTACATAATTATTTTAATTTAATAATTATTTAGTAATTAGGTAAAAATTAGGATAAATACTGATTTTCTCTTAAACTCTGTTTTTTCCCGATTCTCTTCTCATCCCGAATTCCAATGATTGTCGCGTGTTTGTTTTAATTACTGTTATTTAAATATTTAATTTTGCATTTTAAATTCTAGAAATTATGTATAGGCCGCTAATTCGATTTTTATGTAATAGTAATTAGGGTTTAATTTCCGCACTTTACTTTCCGCATCCCCCGGTTTTTATTATGTATCCCTTAATCCCGAAGCCTTGTAATAGTTGTAGGTTTATTTTCTGTCTTTTAATTTCCGCACAATATAATTGTTATTTAACTGCGTGGTTAGTAAAATAAGGAGTGACAAGATAATTAAATTGAACGTAACTCACTAATTCAAGATAAACTTCTGAATACAATCACGTGATTGCTACACACACTCACCTTTAAGGTAACCACTCTTATGCTGCCTTCTCGATCAAATAGTCAAGTCCCTTCGAATATAGGGATACCTTAGCTTGCTGCCTTCGATTCAAAAATCACCACGTCCCTTCGATAAAAGATCATCGTCCCTTCGAGTTGCCTACGACAAATATGATCTCGGCCCTCGATTAAATGGTGATAGTCCCTTTGATTGCTAAGGTGTCCTTACTGTTGCCTAAATGACTATTATATCCTTCCCCGAGACTACATGCCCTCTTTATGGCAAGGGACAGTCTTGTGGTGAACGATTATTCTCGATGACCCTTCGATGACCCGAACATCCAATTGAAAGACTTCCTGCCCTCTCATGGTATGGATAGATCCTTTCACCTGAAAAGCTAAAAGAACGATTTTTCAAACTAAGGGTAGTTGCTACTAATTGCTTGCTCTAAAGTTCAAATCAAAATATTTTCCAACTCTTTTCAAATACTTTCAAAACAAGGCTACGCTTATTTACAAGCTAAAGTCCTTAACAAAATCTTTTCTTTTCACACCCCGCTTTTCAAACAATTCAAACAATTCAAACAAAAAAAGTGAGCTAAGCAATTAAGAGCCCATGGATAACCATGGATGCAAAGGGTGCCTTACACCTCCCCTTTGTATAACTTACCCCCCGAACTCAAAATCCTTCAAAGGTCTTTTCCTGTTCTTTTAGCCTTTCTATAATTGGATAAAATAAAAGTCGGTGGCGACTCATGCTTAACCGCGACATTTCAAATAAAGTCAGTTCACCGTATTACAGAACTGGCGACTCTGCTGGGGATAAATGAAAAGAGGGGTTACCTTAGAGATTAGATCACTTAATAATTGTTTGTTTGTTTGCTTTACTTTTCAAGGTTGCTTTGGGTATTGAACGGAAGATGAGTCCTACACCCGGATTCGAGTGCACCTTAAGATTAGGAGCTGCATAGTCATGGAGACCCCCCTTGTGCATGCTTGGGGTTGGTCAAAATGAAGTTCGCGCTTGAGTTAGGCCTCCACTGGTTATTGTGTACCTCTTTTGCATGAGAGAGGTTTATGCATGTATCTTTGGGTGCGTCGGAGCTCAGGGACCTTTAGTCACCTTTAACCCATCTTGGCCTTTAGGAACGTAGTGGGGGGACTACTCTTGATGTATGTTAAGGGCATAGTCGCTACCCGATACTACAACTCAGATAGGTTCTTTCTCAAAGTATCATTGCGTGGTATGCATGTACCATGTTCGAGGGTGCTTTGGAGGGGCTGACAATTCTGAGTAACTTGGTAGAACCCGTTGCTGATATCATCCTTATCCTTAGAAGTACCTTTGGGGAAGGGTAGTTACCTGGTCATACTTCATGCAAACCTTTAAACTTAAGGACTCTTGTGTGACTTGTTTGTTATCTAACCTTTCTATTTCCTTGCAGGATTTGCTTGTAGGACATTTCGTCCTCATTACCTTATGCTCTAACCTTCTATTTCCTTGCAGGATTTGCTTGTAGGACATTTCGTCCTCATTACCTTATGCTTTAACTTTCTATTTCCTTGCAGGATTTGCCTGTAGGACAATGTGACCTTATGCTTTACTTAATGCATTGCATCTGCATGACATCATAACATCATAACATCACATGTAAACTAACCCTTTCAAGGATCTTAGGGATTTAGGGCGCACATTTTCATGTGCTCTTATCAAGAGGATTTAGGGGGGCAAAAGGATTTATTTTCCCTTGGCCTTATGCCTTCCAATTCAAAGGCTCAGTACCTATCAAGGGGCAAGAGGATTTATTTTCCTCTAGCCATGTACCTTCAAATTCAGAGATATCCTGAATCAGAGGCGACGACCCACACGATATGATTAGGTTCATTCTCAAAGAAGGGCATTTAAAGACAAAGACCTAGACTCTTCAGACGAAACGGTGACCAGTCATTTCCTAATGTCGCAAACTAAATTTCCTAACGATCCTTGAACATTGCATCTACATTCATAAACATTGCATAACAGGTTTCCGCAATAGGCTTCCCGTTCTCTCTCGCTGTTTATTTCGGCACAAATGGATTTCGAACAACCAGTCAAAAATCTTCAGGCTCAGAATATCTGGTTCCAAGTTTTGATTCTAAACTTAGCCAAGGGGCAAGACGAGTTGAAAAACCTTGTTAACCCAGAAGAAAAATGATCAGCATACGCAACAAAGTTATTCCATGGCGCATGCCGCCGTCTCAAGTTCTACAACAATTGCTCAATCGGAGCGTGACAACTCTATTGCCTCCGTAGTCCGTTGCTGCCAATCCTGCTCCTGGGTACGAATACAATGCCAGATGTGCTTATCAGTCGAATAGTCCTGGCCATGATACCAAAGATTGTGGACCATGGACGCATAGTATTCAAGACTTAATCGATGACAAGATCACTGATTTCAATTCCCCTGAGAAACCCCATACGACTGATGTTGCACATAACCAAAAAGGCCTTAATGAACGCAACCAATTTGCGAGGGCATTTCTGATCTCTACACCAGCTCTACAACAACGACGCAAGCCAGATGCACATAAGCGTCAATTCACCAAAATTAATATGACATTGGCTCGCGCATTACAACATCTATTGAAGATGGAATTGATTACTCTGAGGGACCTTCCTAAGAATCCTAACACCTACACTCCTGGCTATAAACTCAACCCGAGGTGCGCATACCATTCCAACAGTCATGGACATTACACAAACAATTGCTGGACATTGAAGAATAAGATTCAAGATCTGATCGATGACGGGGAAATCAAATTCAACCCTCCTGAAAACTCCTGTGATAATCACCGCTCCTATGACTAGTCATGACAAGACTGATTGACGTCTAGACGGACAAACTTTTGGATCATTAGATCTACTTTCATGTGCAATTCCTATTCTGTTTGTTTAAACATTCGGCTTATGATAGACATTATCTGTTTTAATAATCATCATCAGTGCATTGCATATGTTTGTCTTGAATAAATTATTTCGCTATCACTCATCTAAACTGCACCTTTACTTTGCATATGTTTTATGATACTCAACTCCTGCTAAAGCTGTATATCTTTTGAGGGAGGATGATGAAAGCGATACCGCAACCTCATACAGTATGCTTTTGAGCGGACTATGCTGACGATGTACAGGCATTGTTTCAATTCCTAAACAGTGGAGATAAAAGGATGTTAATCCCTCGTCAACCCCTTTGAGCCTAAGAAGTAGAAGTTTCTTTCTTGTACTAATCAAAATCCTTGATCATAACCTGGGGAAGGGTAGTTCTCAGTTAAGTTGGCTGTGCATTCTATTTTAAGAGAATCATTCAGTACACCTTTCAACAAAGGTTTCAATCACAAGCGTTCATCCGCACACATCAAAGAAGTGTTGGAGATGTCAATCAAAAGCCAATAATGGTTCATCAATCATTAAGTAAGGCAGTCAATATCTTTCAAAAAAAATGCCGAAAAACATACATACAAAGAAAAGCCTGCTAAGCCAAAAAAACCAAAAAAAAGACTTAGGCAAAAATCAAGGCATCCCGCTGACTGTAAGCTCAAAATAGACAGTTCAGGCAAAAGTTAGGGATATCAAAAAGATGAAAAAAGAGAAGTCAATAAATTCCTGAACAACACAATGTTGTGACTACCAAAAGGAAGAAGTGACTGCCATCTCAAAAGTTCTCTTTGATTGTGAACCATCATCATTATCAAAGGTGCAAGTCCAAAAGTCTCCTGGAAACTGAATGCATAAGTTGAATTAACTGAGCTCAGGATTGAACATCATCACGAAGAGGGGTGGGTACAATCAAATTTTGAGCCTTTATCCTTTGTTTCTTAAACCGTGAACCGAGCCACGTTACAACCCTTAAAAGTCCTAACAGAAGCATGGTTAGTTCGAAAGCATACTGTCACCAAAAAGGTATCCTGACTCCTTAAGGTTTACCACAAATGCTGAGCTGACACTTCGTTTTTTTACAAACATCACGTTTTTATAAACATCATGCTTTTACATATCCAGTTTTAATGTTTTTCAACAAACTCAAGACAGACATATGCATTGCATCTCATGAATTCATTATTAAACATATTTTGCTACATAATTTTAAATGTTAGCATCAGAAAGAATCTGCACAGGGTACGACTAATGACTAAAAGTCATCCCGATAGACGGAACTATTTCAGCAGCAACATCCCTTATAACTGACTCAGTTGACTAGAAGTCAATGAATACAAGGGGCATGACATGCTTTGTCCAATCAATCTGGGGCAACCAAGTCAAGATTCCGAGAATCTCTCAAAGATGTCAAAAACAATCTGGGGCATGCATCCAAGTAAATTTGAATCTATTTCCAATCAACATGGGGCATTGTCCTGGGCCTACGATTATGAGGGGCATGACGCCCATAGTGCACATCTCATAAAGTCCTCGCGAGGCGAATCTTTCCAAAGTCCCTACTAGCAGGGGCAAATCTATGCAAGTCCAGTTTGACATCTTGATCAATACTCAATGGTGTGTCCTAATCAAATCCAAGAATGGTAGTTACTATAATACTGGGGGCAAGTTTCAAGACACCCATGTCTCCGCATAGAGCCGGGTTCATAAGATCATATACCCACAGAGTAATCATTAAGAAGATATCTTCAAATGCTCTCGTCCCGACAAAGACATGGCTTCCCAACAGAATTTACATCTTCAACACTACCGGTTCTCCAACACTTTGCTCTTCTCCAACATGGTTTACTAATATCTTTTCTCCCCAGTCAGGGTACATCAAGTTACTGATCGTCCCCAAGCAGAAATCATAAATCCCCAGCTGAGCATCCTCAAGATAGGATCAAACATCAGAATTACAATGACACGGAGATCCACCTTCTCAATCAAGATGTGTCAAATAGCATAAATCATAGTCATACGTCATAAATCATAAACATATTCATACATCGCATACATTTCATACAAAGTTTCTCATTTATTTTGAGGGACTCATTACACCATACATCATACAATTGCATACATGTTCATACATAATACATAATGCATCACGACAAATGCGTACATAACATGCAAGGTTCTCATTTACTTTGAGAATCCCGTCACATAAACGCATTACATGCATCATGACATGGCATAAAAAAGCTAACTTTGCCTTTTTCAGGTTACTGATGCAGTCAAATAAACAACTTCAAAACCCTTCGGATCTAAGTCGATACCTTAGACGGTTCCTTAATGATCTACCTTTGGATCTAAGTCGATACCTTGGACGGTTCCTTAATGATCTACCTTCGGGTCTAAGTCGATACCTTGGACGGTTCCTTAATGATCTACCTTCGGATCTAAGTCGATACCTTGGACGGTTCCTTAATGATCTACCTTTGGATCTAAGTCGATACCTTGGACGGTTCCTTAATGATCTACCTTCGGATCTAAGTCGATACCTTGGATGGTTCCTTAATGATCTACCTTTGGATCTAAGTCGATACCTTGGACGGTTCCTTAATGATCTACCTTTGGATCTAAGTCGATACCTTGGACGGTTCCTTAATGATCTACCTTTGGATCTAAGTCGATACCTTGGACGGTTCCTTAATGATCTACCTTTGGATCTAAGTCGTTACCTTGGACGGTTCCTTAATGATCTACCTTTGGATCTAAGTTGATACCTTGGACGGTTCCTTAATGATCTACCTTCGGATCTAAGTCGATACCTCAAACGGTTCCTTAAATGATCTACCTTCAGATTTAAAGTCGATACCTCAAACGGTTCCTTAAACAATCTACCCTCAGATTTAAGTCGATACCTCGGACGGTTCCTTAAATGATCTACCTTCAAATTTAAGGCGATACCTCGGACGGTTCCTTAAATGATCTACCTTCAAATTTAAGGCGATACCTCGGACGGTTCCATAACGATCAATTTTCAAAATCTAAAGCGGAAACCTCGGACGGTTCCGTAATGATTAACATTTAAAATATAAAGCGGACACCTCAGACGGTTCCTTAACGATCAACTTTCAAAATCTAAAAGCGGTAACCTCGGACGGTTCCGTAACGATCATGCTCAAATATCTAATTCTATCACCACGAACGGTGATGACACGATCATTTTCAAAGTCTAATTCAGTTACTACGAATGATGCTAACACGACCAACTCTCAAAGATCTAATTCATCTACTACGAACGGTAATGACACGATCAACATTCAAACAACTACTTCTCAAACACTACAAACATAATCTAATACATGCTCAACTGGATGGCATCTTTTAAGCCCATCCCTATCATACACCTGGATGGCATCTTTTAAGCCCATCTCCGACAAAAGTCCCTTCATCATCAGTTAGGGCAAATTCTTGGGTATTCTAGTGTTCAATCCTCTTCCATCTTCAGATTCCGACTGGCATACAAACCACTCTACATCTTCAGGTTTAAGAAAATTGAACAGGGGCAGCTGTCATACCCCAAAATTTGCCCATACTATTTCTCCTATTCAAATTCAAATCAATACACAAAGCTCCAAGACACACTCTCCTACACAAGGCTCAGAAACTAGGGTTTGGTTTGTGCAAAGGAAAATCAATGAATCAATGGCTCCAAGGCATCCCATATGGCTCAAAGTATCTTACATCACCTCTATGACAAGTATTAAGTCTCAGCTTAAAGGATTGATCACTCAAAAGTGCAGAAAGTCAATAGTCGATTGGGTTGACCTAAAAGTCAACTGTGGGCAAAGTAAAGTCAAAACTCCTGATTTTTTGTCAAGATCCTAATATTGAAGTATCATTCACCATTTGATCAAGTATTGATCATGGTTCATCAAGGAAAGATAAAAAATCAACAAAACCTAAAGTTTCTAAATTAGGGTTTTTGACATAAAAGTCAACTGAACTTTGACCAGCCATAACTCCTACATGGAACATCAGAAATTTCCCATCCAAAGCTCAATTTGAAGGAAATTGAATTCTCTACAATTTTGTCTCTCACATGCCAAGGCCATAAATGCTTCATTTGAGAGATATGGGCCAAAACAATACAGGTCCTTCTAAAGGATCGCAAAAAAGTCATTTTTTCTCAAAGACCATAACACGAACATGGTAGACTCAATTGAGATGAAACAAAAAGGAACTTTTAGAGGACTCTTTAAGCTTTCTAAAAAGTCCTAAAACACCTTCATAGGGTTATAGATGAGAGAGATACGCATCGTTGAAGTTGAGCTATTTGTAGAAAATGCATGAAGCCAATATGAAGCAATTTTGGATTTCTTTTCAAATGGGCCTTAATGCTTAAGCTATCCACGAAATTTCAAACCGATAAGGATCCCATTGGTCATATAAGTTTTATTCCATGATTTTATTTGATTTATATTTGATTTTATTCATTTAAAATTCAAATTAAAGCAAATAAAATCCTTTTTAAATAAAATAAAGTTTGTGATTCATTCTCCTAATATTTAATCAAATCAAATATATTTCAATGGCCAAGATTAAAATAAGAATGTGCTTGAAATAGAATTGGTCTAAATGAAGAAAGATTTCATTCAAAGTCTCTTTCAAATTTCCACATCACCAAATAATTTGATTTTTCCATAAGTCATTAACCCTAATATTTTCCTCTATATATACTCACATTATCAGCAGCCAAGGACACGAAAAAAAAGAGAGAAACACTAGGGTTCGAAGGTAGCCAAAAAAATTTCAAAAGAAGGTGCAACTCGAGACTTTGTGTTCAAGCTATTATCAAGGCCAAACCTTCATTCCATTCATCTCCAGAATCATCATAGAGAAGGTATGAATCATTAATCATGCTTGAGAACACGTAGGATTCGTGTTCATGTTTAAACATATTCATGTTTTGTTCTAATATTCATATCTCATATTTTATCGCACATCAATTGAATCTAACTGGTTTGTTAAGTTTCTGGCATGTATTAGAAGGGATATGGACCTTTGTTTCAGAGCTCTAACGCAAGAATGGCCAAACACCATTGTTAGGGCATAAACGAATCTCACCTTTGTTCTCCTATCTACAAGGGGTTTCAGGCCCAAACGATGGTCCCATTAGAACCGTGGCAAGCTTATTAGAATTTTTGGGCAGCTTTTTGTGTGTGTTGTTTGGCTTTTGCAGGTTCTAAATCGAAGGTGGAAGAGAAGAGAAACCTGCGGCGCATGTAAATCCATGGATGAACCCGCAGCAGTTTCCGCAGGAAACATGAAGATGACGATGAACAGTAGAGTTGAAGCTTTGACTCCCATGCGTGGCACTTTCAGCAATGTCCATTGGCCCGTTAGCATATTCATCCCTCTCTCTTCATTCCATTGGACGGTCAAAGAGTCCAATAACCTTCTATCTTTTCCTATTCGTCCGTTCAAGGGAAGTGGAGTCCACGCGTCAATTTATTTTTGAAATTCCATTTAATCCATGTTTATCCTTTTTATTAATTGGTAGTGGTTTCTAGGTAACTTCAATATGCAGCACACTTGGTAACTTGAAGAAAGGCATTTGTATGAGAACCTGGGTTCGATTCCCACGCATGACTATTATTTTTACCGCTTCCAAATTGGATGAATCCAGCGTGCACAAGCCGCGCATATCCATGATACACCATCAATCAGTGCCATTGGATCCACACTTGACCAGATCAGAAGGCCAGATGCGTGCATTCTCACCATGGATCATCGAGAGCGCGTCACACCAGATCTCATACGCTGAGAGTCTTTTGAAAATGGGCTGGGCTTTTCAAGTTTAACTCAACACCCTCCTTCCAATTGCTGTACCCCCCAGGTTCTTTAATTTCTTTAATTATTGCTTTTTGAGTTTGTTTTTTTTTCTCTTATAATTTTCTTTTTTTAACTAATTAGTGCATTTTCACACAAAACATAATATTTAAAAATTTAATTTTTATAAAAAATGTTTTAATTAATAATTTAGTTTTTAATTAAATTAATTTTTAGATTAAATAAAATGAGGTTTTAGTTTTTAATTAGACATTGGTTTTAATTAATTTTAATTTTGTTTTTGTACATAATTATTTTAATTTAATAATTATTTAGTAATTAGGTAAAAATTAGGATAAATACTGGTTTTCTCTTAAACTTTGTTTTTTCCCGATTCTCTTCTCATCCCGAATTCCAATGATTGTCGCGTGTTTGTTTTAATTACTGTTATTTAAATATTTAATTTTGCATTTTAAATTCTAGAAATTATGTATAGGTCGCTCATTCGATTTTTATGTAATAGTAATTAGGGTTTAATTTCCGCACTTTACTTTCCGCATCCCCCGGTTTTTATTATGTATCCCTTAATCCCGAAGCCTTGTAATAGTTGTAGGTTTATTTTCTGTCTTTTAATTTCCGCACAATATAATTGTTATTTAACTGCGTGGTTAGTAAAATAAGGAGTGGCAAGATAATTAAATTGAACGTAACTCACTAATTCAAGATAAACTTCTGAATACAATCACGTGATTGCTACACACACTCACCTTTAAGGTAACCACTCTTATGCTGCCTTCTCGATCAAATAGTCAAGTCCCTTTGAATATAGGGATACCTTAGGTTGCTGCCTTCAATTCAAAAATCACCACGTCCCTTCGATAAAAGATCATCGTCCCTTCGAGTTGCCTACGATAAATATGATCTCGTCCCTCGATTAAATGGTGATAGTCCCTTCGATTGCTAAGGTATCCTTACTGTTGCCTAAATGACTATTATATCCTTCCCCGAGACTACCTGCCCTCTTTATGGCAAGGGACAGTCTTGTGGTGAACGATTATTCTCGATGACCCTTCGATGACCCGAACATCCAATTGAAAGACTTCCTGCCCTCTCATGGTATGGATAGATCCTTTCACCCGAAAAGCTAAAAGAACGATTTTTCAAACTAAGGGTAGTTGCTACTAATTGCTTGCTCTAAATTTCAAATCAAAATATTTTCCAACTCTTTTCAAATACTTTCAAAACAAGGCTACGCTTATTTACAAGATAAAGTCCTTAACAAAATCTTTTCTATTCACACCCCGCTTTTCAAACAATTCAAACAAACAAAGTGAGCTAAGCAATTAAGAGCCCATGGATAACCATGGATGCAAAGGGTGCCTTACACCTTCCCTTTGTATAACTTACCCCCCGAACTCAAAATCCTTCAAAGGTCTTTTCCTATTCTTTTAGCCTTTCTATAATTGGATAAAATAAAAGTCGGTGGCGACTCATGCTTAACCGCGACATTTCAAATAAAGTCAGTTCACCGTATTATAATAACCTTAAGCTGAAGTCATCTCACTCTCGCGAGTTGGTTGACAAGAAAGGTAAGAAGCCTATGGATAGAGGTAAGCCATATGGTAGAGGAAATCCTAGAGCTGGAGATTGGGAGAGGCCTAGTGGGGGAGATTCTGGTGCTCCCGTTAGGTGCTATAACTGTGGTGAGACCGGGCATAGAAGGAATGAGTGCAAGAGTGGGGAGAATAAATGCTTCAAGTGTGGTAAGACGGGTCATATTGCTTCTGATTGTAGGGTAAAGATCGTGACTTGCTACAATTGCGACGAAGAGGGTCACATCAGTCCACACTGCACTAAACCGAATTAGGATCAGGCTGGTGGAAAAGTCTTTGCCTTGTCTGGGTCAGAGACTACTCCGGAAGATCGTCTGATTAAAGGTACGTGTTTTATCCATGACACACCTTTAGTTGCCATTATTGATACTGGAGCGACTCATTCGTTCATTTCATTGGATTGTGCTAAACGATTGGGATTAGAAATATCTGTTATTCATGGAAGTATGGTTATTGATACTCCTGCGTCGGGTTCAGTAACTACTTCTTCTGCTTGTTTGAACTGTCCTATTGACATATTTGGTAAAAAGTTTGGAATGGACTTAGTATGCCTTCCTCTTGAACAACTTGACGTCATTTTGGGGATGAACTGGTTGCAATTTAATCGAGTTCATATCAATTGTTTTACGAAGACGGTTATCTTTCCTGAAGAGGTTAGTGTTGAGGATTTGACTATGTCAGTCAAATAGATGAATTTAGCTGTCAATGATGGAGCGGTGGTATTTATGTTGTGCTCTTCGATGGAAGTGAAAGGGGGCGATAATACCGGTGAACTACGAGTAGTGAATGATTATCCGGAAGTATTTCCAGAAGATGTTAGTGAGTTGCCACCTGAAAGAGAAGTGGAGTTCGCTATAGAATTGATTCCTGGAACTAGTCCTGTGTCGATGGCACCGTATCGCATGTCGGCATCGGAATTGACTGAACTGAAGAAACAATTAGAGGAATTGTTGGAAAAGAAGTTTATTCGTCCTAGTGTGTCACCGTGGGGTGCGCCGGTACTGTTGGTTAAGAAGAAAGAAGGTTCAATGAGACTATGCGTTGATTATAGACAACTGAACAAGGTGACAATTAAGAACCGATACCCGTTACCGAGGATTGATGATTTGATGGATCAGTTGGTTGGAGCTTGTGTGTTTTGCAAAATTGATCTGAGGTATGGATATCACCAAATTCGTGTGAAGGCGGAAGACATTCAGAAAACGGCATTCCGAACGAGGTATGGACACTATGAATATTCTGTTATGCCATTTGGTGTTACTAATGCACATGGTGTTTTTATGGAGTATATGAACAGGATATTTCACCCGTATCTTGACAAGTTCGTGGTAGTGTTCATTGATGACATTCTAATTTACTCGAAGAGTGATGAAGAGCATGCAGATCATTTAAGAGTGGTATTGGAGTTATTGAAGGAGAAGAAGTTGTATGCGAAATTGTCTAAATGTGAATTCTGGTTGAAGGAAGTAAGTTTTCTTGGCCATGTAATTTCGAAGAATGGCATCGCGGTGGATCCAACGAAGGTAGAAGCGGTATCTCAGTGGGAGACGCCGAAGAATGCTTCAGAGATTCGTAGTTTTCTTGGTCTGGCAGGTTACTATAGAAAGTTCATTGAAGGATTTTCAAAGTTGGCGTTACCAATGACTAAGTTAACAAGAAAAGGACAAGTATTTGTATGGGATTCAGAATGTGAAAAAGGTTTTCAAGAATTGAAGAACAGATTTACAAGTGCTCCGATCTTAATTTTGCCTAATCCAGCGAAGTCTTTCAATGTGTACTGTGATGCTTCACTGATGGGTTTATGTGGTGTTTTGATGCAATATAAGAAGGTAGTGGCCTATGCTTCAAGACAGTTGAAAATTCATGAAAGGAATTATCCGACTCATGATTTGGAATTGGCGGCTGTGGTGTTTGTGTTGAAATTGTGGAGACATTATCTTTACGGTTCTCGATTTGAGGTATTCAGCGATCATAAGAGTCTGAAGTATCTCTTCGATTAGAAGGAACTTAATATGAGGCAGAGGAGATGGTTAGAATTTCTGAAAGATTATGATTTCGGTTTAAATTACCATCCTGGTAAAGCAAACGTGGTTGCTGATGCATTAAGTAGGAAGTCATTGCATATGTCTATGTTAATGATGCGAGAATTGGATTTAATTGAGCAATTCCGAGATTTGAGTTTAGTATGCGAAAGCACTTCCAATAGTGTTAAGCTGGGAATGTTGAAGTTAACTAATAGTATCCTTGAGGAGATTAGAAACGGACAGAAATCTGACGTTAGCTTGGTGGATAAGTTGACATTGATTAATCAAGGTCAAGGAGGTGAATTCCGAATTGACGAGAATGGTGTTATAAAGTTTGGAAACCGAGTGTGTGTGCCCGATGTAGCTGAGATCAGAAAGAGTATTCTGGAAGAAGGACACCGAAGTGGATTAAGTATTCATCCTGGTGCTACCAAGATGTATCATGATATGAAGAAGTTATTTTGGTGGCCTGGAATGAAGAAGGAAATTGCTGAGTTTGTTTATGCTTGTTTAATTTGTCAGAAGTCGAAAATCGAGCATCAGAAACCGTCTGGATTGATGGAACCGTTGTTTGTTCCGGATTGGAAGTGGGATGGTATTTTTATGAACTTTGTATCTGGTTTACCTAGAACGGTCAAGAATTGTGATTCTATCTAGGTTATTGTAGACCTGTTGACGAAATCTGCTCACTTTATTCCAATAAGAATGGATTATTCGATGGAGAAGTTGGCTCAGTTGTATGTTGAGAAGATAGTGAGTTTGCATGGTGTTCCGGCTAGTATTGTGTCAAATAGAGACCCGAGGTTTACTTCTAAGTTCTGGACAGGACTGCAAGAAGCCTTAGGTACTAAGTTGAGATTGAGTTATGCTTATCATCCGCAGACAGATGGTCAGACGGAGAGGACGATTCAATCGTTAGAGGATTTGTTGCGAGCATGTGTATTGGAAAAAGGTGGTGCTTGGGATAGTTACTTATCTTTGATTGAGTTTACATACAACAATAGTTATCATTCGAGTATTGGTATGGCTCCGTTTGAAGCATTGTATGGTAGGAGATGTAGAACGCCGTTGTGTTGGTACAAATCTGGAGAAAATGCGGTGGTTGGACCAGAGATTGTGCAACAAACTACAGAAAAGATCAAGATGATTCAGGAGAAGATGAGAGCTTCTTAGAGTCGTCAGAAAAGTTACCATGACAAGAGAAGGAAGGATATTGAATTTAAGGAGGGAGATCATGTGTTCATGCGAGTTACTCCAATGACTGGCATTGGGAGAGCCTTGAAGTCGAAGAAGTTAACTTCGCGTTACATTGGTCCATTTCAGATTACTAAGAAGATTGGAAAGGTTGCTTATCAGATTGCTTTACCGCATGCACTCGCTAATTTGCATGATGTGTTCCATGTATCTCAGTTGAGGAAATACATTGCGGATCCGTCTCATGAGATTCAGGTAGATGATGTACAGGTGTGAGATAATCTGACGGTAGAGACATTACCTATGAGGATTGAGGATCGTAAAGTGAAGCAGTTGCGAGGTAAAGATATAGCAACGTTGAAAGTGGTTTGGGAGGGTCAGCCGGTGGAAATGTTACTTGGGAGTTAGAAAGCCAGATGAAGGACTCTTACCCGGAACTTTTCGCCTAAGGTATGTTTTCGAGGACGGAAACTCTTTTAGTGGGGGAGAGTTGTAACACCCCATAATTTCAGTTTATTAATTTAATTTGGATTTAAATTAAATAATTGGAATTTTAGTATTTTAATTGGATTTAATTGGAAAATGATGGAGTAAAAGCTATTCGGCTTATGGTGTGATGTTAGTAAAAGAGGGGTGCTAATTAGTTAGGCCTTTTACTAAGTTGTGATATTTTATTTTATTTTATTTTATTTTCATAAAATAAGAAAAAAAGAACCATTTGGGGAAAAAGGAAGAACACGTGAAAAGAGCAAGAGAAGAGAAAGAGGCAAGAACGTGAAACCGGAAGGAGAGCATTCAAGAGATTCATCGAGGTAAGGGGGGGACTCTTCCTTTTAGTATCTCTTATGTGGTCTTAGGTAATAGGTAGATTGATGTATGGTTTGATTCAATTAGACATTGGGATTGTTAGGTTATGTTGTTATAATTGGATTGAATTGATGATGATTGTGTGAACTATTTGGTTAATAATGAGTTTAAATGATGTTTTGTGGTGTATAATTGAATGTATGATGATTATATGCCTGTATGTGATGCCTGGGGTCGATTTTGGACTGGTATTGGGTGAAATCGCAGGGTCTGTCGCAGACTTGGGGTTTGCTGAAATCGCAGGTCCGCTGAGCGGAGGGGGGTCCACTGAGCGGAGGTCCCAACGTAGTTCGCTTCTGTTGGACGTTGCTAGAGGTCCGCTGAGCGGAGGTCTGAAGGATTCGCTTCTGTCTTGCGTCGCTGAGCGAACCTTGCTATGTGTGAATTTTTATTAAACTTTAAAATAACGTATCTTTTGATCCGTGAATCATTTCTTAGTGCCGTTTTAGGCGTTGTGCAAGTAATTAAATGTTTTATATGATGAATGATGAACATGGGCAGTAGCCGACTTTATTTCTTTAAAACTCGATTTAATTACTTGATGAGAATTGAACATTGTGTGCATATGAGATAGGTGTGACAATGTATTTGATGTGATGATGAATTGGTTGTGATTACTATTATGATTGTGATGAATGCATGACTATTTGAGTGATGTTGAAAACATGTACATACTTATTCGGTGATGTGGTGTTGAGATGAACTGTTCATCGTGATTCGGAGATGTTTTTAAGTATGTTATGTGTGTTTCATTCATTCATATGCATTTGATATTGGATCCCGGTGATGTTTGGATCGTTGGTGGACATATTTCCCATTGTGCGGAAATTGTGTCGGTGGGCCGTATCTCGATGATGCGTAGATCGGTTAGGTGGATTGATTCCACGGTTTATTGGTACCACATGCATAGTGTCGATTGTGTCATATGCATTTTGTCATAACATGATTGTATGGATTTTTGTGTTATGTGTTGTAATCTATTATTGTGTGAATTGATGAATAATAGATGTGAATCTGAACATGTATAATTGGGTGAACGGTATATTATGATGCTTGTTATTTATGAATTGCATAATATTTACTAATTGAGAATGAGACTCACCCTTACATGTTGTCATTTTCAGATTGAGGAGTAGCGGCATTAGTGCTTGGTGAGGATGACTTGTAGAGTTTATCCGTTTATGTAGGGTTGTGTCGGTCATGCTCTGATCTGTAACACTGGGGAACGATAGTTTTAGAATTTTTATGAGAATTCTCTATTTTAATTGGTGTTGGATTATATTTCCATTTGATTACGTTGATGATGTTTCTTATTCCGCTATGATAAACATAATTGTGTTTTTGTTAAATCGTTTCCTAATGAAGCATGACTTTGACCTTAGTTGATTTAATTATTTTAAATAATTGTGGCACCCTTGTGTATATGTTTTTACTCTGATATATTTATTTAATTGCCGCGGGGTTTAGAAGGGTGTTACAGTGCTGATAAGAAGAAGAAGAAGAAGAAGAAGAAGAGAAAGCTGAAAAATAAGAATGTAGAAGATGGAAAGGATGTGGAAAAGAAGAAGAAAAAGAAAAGAAAACTAATAAAAGTAGAGTCGGATGAAGAAGAAATTCCAGAAGCTGTGAATTAGCAAGAAGTTGAAAATCAAGAAGCTGTGGATGGAGAGAAAGAAAGACTGGATAACGCCAGAATGATTTCAGGCATTCTGATAGAAAGTGACTTGTTGGATCCTCTAAGGACTATTGGAACGTCCAGATTCTTTGGTGTCATTCAAGGACACGTTATGAATGGTTTTGATCTACAAAGGATGCGTCTTATTGAGAAGGTAACTTCTGTTCCAAGAATATTTCCAGATATTCTGACCAGAAGGGTTCCTGTTGAAGGCTTTGCCTCCTTCTTCAAAGAAGAGCTTAACAAGACTGTTAAGCGTTATTTGGAAGCTTCTGTAAAAGCTCAAATTTCTGTTGATCCTGCATGGATTCAAGGAAGAGTTCTTCCTTCTTTGGCTGAGCTGCAGCAGAAGGAACAGAAGAAGAAAGAAGCAAGGCTGAAGAGAAAAGCTTTAGAAGAAGAAGTTAAGCAAGCTAAGAAGCAGAAGATTACTTTTGATCTTGTCAAAGTAAATTCCAAGGAATATCAAGAAAAGCGCATCAGGGATACTTTCTGTGCTTTAAGAGCTGGCAATTCCTCTAGGCAAATATACTCTCCTCCTTCTCCTGAACCTCAAAATACACTCACCATCCCAAATATTATCCAACCACCTCCTTCTCCTGTTATTCTTAACCCCCAACCACTAAATGTCTGTCCCCTAACACCTTCTGATATCCCCTCTTCATCCACCCTCACCACAGAATCTCCTCCTTTTGATACTCTTTCCTTACCTGACAGAGAACCCAACCCCCACTCTCTTCTTTACCCTGACTGTTGCTTCACTTTTAACCCTCCTAAACCCACCATCCCTATTGACTTTGCTTTGTTCAATTTAAAGTTCAGAAATAGAATGGAAGTTCTGAGAGCTTCTTATGACTCCAAGCTGGATCATGTTGCTACTCGGAGGCTATGGAATCGCTTCAGAAGAGAGTCTTGGAATGATGCACTGAAAATCCAGAGAAGATGTGTTGCTGAAGCATCTGGATCTTCTGGTTACTACTTGGATCTTGATGATGGCAAGTACTATCATCCCATCAGAAACTATAGAGCTCTTGAGGTGAAGAAGTTCACTGATGAGTTGGAAGATGAACGATGTCTGACTATGGTTGTTTAGAAGCCTCAATATCCGGTTCTGACTGGAGACTTCCAATGGTTATTCAACTGGTTAAGGATGAATCCTTCTAAGGAAGCACCAAATATGGTTATTCCTGAAGTTGTCTACCCTTCAGAAGTTGATGCTCCCATTCCTCCAAAGAATCTTGCTGAGATTCTTCAAGCCTTGGAGAATGAAGATTCTGAGATTCCTGATCCAGAATATGCTGAAGTTGTTTCTGAGTCAGACTCAGATGTTGAGATGGAAGATGCTGAGATTCATCCTGTTGAAGATGATACTCTCTCTGTAGATGCTATTGCTGGTAATGCTATCCTCCTGAACGATAGCCGTGAATCTTCTTCTGCTGGACCCTCTGCTCTGGTGAACGCTATCAAGGTTCTTCAACAGAATCAAGAAGTTCTTTCTTCTCGCCTGGATAAGCATGATCAAGCACATGAAGAGTTCAGAGACTTCATGAAGAAGCAGAATGAAAGCACTGCTGGGATTCATGAGGCGCTGGCTAAGATTATGTCTAAGCTAGGCTAGTGGTCGTCCTTTTGTGTCTTAGTAGTCTTCTTTGTTCTTGCATCTGTCTTCTTGCATCTCCTTTTGTATCTTCTGATAATTCTTCTGTTGAAATCAATGAAAATTATCTTCTTTTCTCTCATATCGTTTGTTTTTCATCTGAATCTTTTATGTTTTTTGATGTTATGACAAAAAAGGGGAGAAAATGTGATAAATGATCTGATTTATATTATCAGTTGCTGGGAGTAAGTCTCCACATTTCTAACAGAATTTGCAAGTTCTATGTCTTTGAGTGTTTTGCAGGATTGAAGACATTCTAAAAAGCTCAACATAAGAAGCAAAGACATGAGGAAAAGCAATTCTATATAGAAACAAGCTCATGGAAATTGAAGCAAGTTGAGTGCTGTGAAGCTTCAAGATCAGAAGCAAGAAGGAAGAATGTTCTGATATTCTTGTGATAGAATATGCTCTAACACATTCTTATTCCTTATATGTTCTGATACATTTTTTGTTTTCTATGTGCTCTGATACATATTTTATGTTCTGATGCATTTTATGTGTTCTGATACAATTTGTTGTATGCTCTGACACATACTATATGCTCTGAAACATATTTTATGTTCTGATTCATTCATGCTCTGACTTTTGTCGTTTAGTTTGTTCTGAAACATTTCAGGATGTAGAGATGCTCTGATGATGCTCTGGTACATTCAACAATGTTCTGATACAACCTAGCATGCAATGATTCAAGAAGAAATTCAAAGCTCTGAAGATGTCCTATGGAAGCAAGAAGCAGAAGCTCTGAATGTTCTGAAGATCTAAGCATATGTTGTAACACCCTTCTAAACCCCCGCGACAATTAAAATAAAAATCAGAGTAAACATAAAGCAAGGGTGCCACAATTAATAAAAATAATGAAAACCATAAGTCGTTCGTCATGCTTTATTAGGAACGATTCACAAAATTATCAAAATACATCATCGGCGGAATTTCATTCAACGGTATCGTAAGACATCACCAAAACATAAACCAAACGATACATAATCCAAAACAATAAAATAGAGTATCATAAGTAACTCTTAAGTCTATCGTTCCCTAGTGTTACAAATCAGAGCATGACTCGACACGGACTACGGACTAGCCTATGCGCTATCCTCACCAAATCAAGATGCCGCTACTCCTTAATCTGAAAAATTTCAACATGTAAGGGTGAGTCTCATTCGGATTAACAAGTATTATACAGTCATAAGTAATAAAACATCATAGCATCATCATTCACCCAATCACAACATGTATTCAGATTTATAACAACTGATCAAGCACCAAACACAAACACATCACCAAGTATAATGCACAATCGTTTGATCATACTATATTATCACGCACATGAATGACTGACACTATGCATGTGGTACCATACATGGGCTAAACCCATCCAACTGATCTTTCATCATCTAGATACAGTCCAACCGGCACAAATTCCGCACAATGGGAATTATGCCCACCATCTGATCCACAACATCACCGGATCCATCACCAAAATGCATATGAATGAATGTACACATATGTCATACTTATAGCATCACCGATCCGATGCTTCGCATCGTCTCATTACAACTCACCGCCTCATCACCAATAAGCATGCACATGTATTAACAGTCATTCATTTATATCACATATAATCATGTCAAAAACACCACCCAATCAATTGAAATTCAAGTGGCTACACCACCACAACAACAACACATTGTTACATTCACAAATATATGTACACAATGATATAGTCCACTAATTAAATTAAATCACATTTAAAATAAAATAGGGCCACTGCCCATTTCATAAATTCATCACATAAAGCTTTAAATTAGCTTCACAACGCTTAAAACGGCACTCAAAACGGATGTACGGTTTGAAAGTTATGCCCCTCAGAAAATTTGTCAAAAATTGGAAGCTATGCGTCGACGCAAACCCCCTTCAGGTCGACGCATTGAATTTTCTGTCACCCTCGGGTATGCGCATGCTGACCCTATAGGTCGACGCATGCTGTCACCCAGGTCAACGCAAACTGACACTTAGGTCGAGGCATCTGATGCTTAGGTCGCGCATTCTTCGCAGATGCAGAATTTCCCTGCGACTTTAACATGTTTCTTCTCCCATTCTCATCCAAATCGCACCAAAACAGTCTCATACCAAAAAATCATCAATTAACATATTATAATACAAACATAACACGTTTTAGAAGTCATCTAACATCAAACCATTCATCAAATTCATCAATTGCATCAAATCAACATAAACAACCTAAATTCCCCAAAAACCCCAAAAACCAAAACATGCAATCGAATCAAATAACAATCCTAATCAGTTCACTACCTCTGATTATATAATAATCACTAACCCGAAGAGTCCCCCCTTACCTCTTGAGTCGAAACTTCGAAGGTCCTCTTCTTCCTCTTCTTCTCCTTTTTACGTATCTTCTCTGTTTCTCAGACTTGCTCTTTTGGTTCTAACTTCCTTCCTTTCCAATTTCCCTTATTTTATGAAAAATAGAAAATATCCCAATAAGGCTTACATAGTTAACACCTCCCTTTTGCTAAGCACTACACTAAGCCCAATTGTCTATTTTTGCAATATTCTTCAATAATTTACCAAAAATGCCAATTAATCCAATTAAATAATTTAAAATTCAATTAAATTAAATAATGAAAATATGGGGTGTTACAACTCTCCCCCACTAAAAGAGTTTTCGTCCTCGAAAACATACCTCAAACGAAGAGTTCGGGATAGGAGTGCTTCATCTGACTCTCCAGCTCCTAAGTAACATTCCCACCTGCTGCTCCTCCCCAAGCCACTCGGACTAAAGCTATTTCCTTACCACGCAGTTCCTTTAACTTCCGATCCTCAATTCTCATAGGCAAGGATTCAACTGTCAAATTATCTTTCACTTGCACATCGTCCACTTGGATTACATGGGACGGATCCGCAATGTATTTCCTCAATTGAGACACATGGAATACATCATGTAAGTTCACAAGTGTCGGTGGTAAAGCAATACGATAGGCCACCTCTCCTACTCTTTCTGTAATCTGAAACGGACCAATAAAACGCGGCGTCAACTTCCTTGACTTTAGTGCTCGACCAACACCCGTCGTAGGAGTCACCCTCAGAAACACATGATCTCCTTCTTGAAATTCAAGTGTCCTCCGCCTCTTATCATGATAGCTTTTCTGACGACTTTGAGAAGCTTTCATCTTCTCCTGAATCATCCTAATCTTTTCTGTCGTCTCTTGAACAATCTCTGGTCCGATCACCGCACTTTCACCAGATTCATACCAACACAATGGTGTCCTACACCTCCTACCATACAAAGCTTCAAACGGAGCCATACCAATACTCGAATGGTAACTATTGTTGTATGTAAATTCAATCAACGGCAAATAACCATCCCATGTACCACCTTTTTCCAATACACAGGCACGCAACAAATCTTCTAATGATTGAATCGTCCTTTCAGTTTGACCATCAGTCTGCGGATGATAAGCAGAACTCAACCTCAATTTAGTACCCAAAGACTTCTGCAAACCTTCCCAGAGTCTAGATGTAAACCTTGGATCTCTATCTGACACGATACTCGAATGAATACCATGTAGACTCACTATTTTCTCAATATACAACTGAGCCAACTTCTCCATAGGATAATCCATTCTCATCGGTATGAAGTGAGCAGACTTCGTCAGTCTATCTACAATAACCCAAATGGCTTCACAGTTATTAGTTGTTCTCGGTAAACCAGAAACAAAGTCCATCGATATACTATCCCACTTCCATTCAGGAATAAACAAAGGTTGCATAGCTCCATACGGCTTCTGATGTTCGATCTTTGACTTCTGACAAGTCAAACAAGAATAAACAAATTCAGCTATCTCCTTTTTCATTCCGGGCCACCAGAATAATTTCTTCAAGTCATGATACATCTTGGTAGCACCAGGATGAATACTCAATCCACTACGATGTCCTTCTTCCAAAATAATCTTCCTTAGTTCGGCAACATCAGGAACACAAACACGGTCTCCAAACCTCATTATGCCATTCTCATCAATTCTGAAATCACTTCCTTTGTCTTGGTTAATCAAAGTCAACCTGTCTACCATCTCAACATCAGTTTTCTAACCCTCTCGAATTTCTTCAAGGATCCCACTTGTCAACTTTAGCATACCCAATTTAATGCTATTAGGAGTACCTTCACATACTAAACTCAAATCTCGAAATTGCTCAATCAAATCCAATTCTCGCACCATAAGCATAGACATATGTAAGGACTTCCTACTCAAAGCATCAACAACCACGTTTGCCTTACCAGGGTGGTAGTTCAAACCGAAATCATAGTCTTTCAGAAATTCTAATCATCTTCTCTGCCTCATATTAAGCTCTTTCTGATCGAAGAGATACTTCAGGCTCTTATGATCGCTGAATACCTCAAATCGATAACCATAAAGATAATGTCTCCACAGCTTCAACACAAACACCACAGCCGCCAATTCCAAATCATGAGTCGGATAATTCCTTTCATGAATCTTCAACTGTCTTGAAGCATAAGCCACTACCTGCTTATCTTGCTTCAACACACCACCTAGACCCATCAGTGAAGCATCACAATAGACATTGAAAGACTTCGCTGGATTAGGCAATATTAAAATCGGAGCACTCGTCAATCTCTTCTTCAATTCTTGAAAACCCTTTTCACATTCTGAATCCCATACAAATACTTGTCCTTTCCTTGTTAGCTTAGTCATTGGCAACGCCAACTTCGAAAGTCCTTCAATGAACTTTCTATAGTAACCTGCCAGACCAAGAAAACTACGAATCTCTGAAGCATTCTTCGGAGTCTCCCACTGAGATACCGCTTCTACCTTCGTTGGATCCATCGCGATACCATTCTTCGAAATTACATGGCCAAGAAAACTTACTTCCTCTAACCAGAATTCACATTTAGAAAATTTCGCATACAGCTTCTTCTCCTTCAACAGCTCCAATACCACTCTTAAATTATCTGCATGTTCTTCATCACTCTTCGAGTAAATTAGAATGTCATCAATGAACACTACCACGAACTTATCAAGATACAGGTGAAATATCCTGTTCATATACTCCATGAAAACACCAGGTGCATTAGTAACACCAAATGGCATAACAGAATATTCATAGTGTCCATACCTTGTTCGGAATGCCATTTTCTGAATATCTTCCGCCTTCACACGAATTTGGTGATATACTGACCTCAGATCAATCTTGCTAAACACACAAGCTCCAACCAACTGATCCATCTAATCATCAATCCTTGGCAATGGGTATCGGTTCTTGATCGTTACCTTGTTCAGTTGTCTATAATCGACACATAGCCTCATTGACCATTCTTTCTTCTTAACCAACAGTACCGGTGCACTCCACGGTGACACACTAGGACGAATAAACTTCTTTTCCAACAATTCCTCTAATTGTTTCTTCAGTTCAGCCAATTCCGATGCCGACATGCGATACGGTGCCATCGACACAGGACTAGTTCCAGGAATCAATTCTATAGTGAACTCCACTTCTCTTTCAGGTGGCAACTCACTAACATCTTCTGGAAATACTTCCAGATACTCATTCACTACTCGTAGTTCACCAGTATTATCGCCCCCTTTTAGTTCCATTGAAGAGCACAACATAAATACCACCGCTCCATCATTGACAGCCAAATTCATCTGTTTGACCGACATAGTCAAATCCTCAACACTAACCTCTTCAGGAAAGATAACCGTCTTCGTAAAACAATTGATATGAACTCGATTAAATTGCAACCAGTTCATCCCCAAAATAACGTCAAGTTGTTCAAGCGGAAGGCACACTAAGTCCATTCTAAACTTTCTACCAAATATATCAATAGGACAGTTCAAACATGCAGATGAAGTGGTCACTGAACCCGACGCAGGAGTGTCAATAACCATACTTCCATTTATGCAAGATATCTCTAAATTTAACCTCTTAGCACAATCCAATGAAATAAACGAGTGAGTCGCACCAGTATCAATAATGGCAACTAAAGGTGTGTCATGGATAAAACACGTACCTTTAATCAGACGATCTTCTGGAGTAGTCTCTGACCCAGACAAAGCAAAGACCTTTCCACCAGCCTGATTCTTCTTTGGCTTGGTGCACTGTGGACTGATATGGCCTTCTTCGCCACAGTTGTAGCAAGTCACAGTCCTCATTCTGCAGTCAGAAGCAATATGACCAGCCTTACCACACTTGAAGCACTTCTTCTCCCCACTCTTACACTCGTTCCTTCTATGCCCAGGTTCACCACAGTTGTAGCACCTAACGGGAGCACCAGAATCTCCCCCACTAGGCCTCTTCCAATCCCCAGCTCTAGGATTTCCTCTACCATATGGCTTACCTCTATCCATAGGCTTCTTACCTTTCTTGTCAACCAACTCGCGAGAGTGAGATGACTTCAGCTTAAGGTTATCCTCTTCGAAGATCCTACTACAGTCCACCAAGTCGACAAATCGCCGAATTCTCTGGTACCTGATTCCTTGCCTGATCTCATCGCGAAGACCATTCTCAAACTTGATGCACTTTGAGAATTCACTAGCTTCATCATTATTGTAGTGAACGTGTAACATCCTATTTTTATTAGATTTTATTTAATTATGATTATTTGACATTTGATAATTGATAATTGTTTGTGTGTTTATTTAATTATTGTTTGAGTAATAATTATTTGATTGTATGGTAATATATTACTTAGCTAATTAATAAATGGTAGAATGTGTTTACGGTGATTTCCGGTAAACAACCGCTAGTCTTCCAAACTATAATAAATATGATTTGGTTACTCGCAGGATCGACTAGATTGATCCTACGACACATAGTCAAAAAGATTGTTATCAATGTTTATTTGAACCATATTCATGATTCGTCTTCTTCAATAAGCGTTGTTCGATTAAAGAACAAGTAATCTTGATAATCAATTTGTTATATGTAAGTATGATTGCAATGAAAAGATAAGTAACATAACATATGAAACTAAAAGGACTGTTAAAACGTAAAGAATCTTAGAATGCAGAAACGCTAAAGACTTTGAAAATAAATGACATGAAAGTAATTCGAAAGTAAATGACATTAAAGTAAAGATACAGAAATGTAAATGGCAAGAAGTAAATGGAATGCAGTAATTCTGAAAGATATTTGAAAACGAAAGATAATACACATGTATTAAAGTGGTGGTGTCATACGTACATTTTCTCAGCGAACTCTTTCTCTTAGCACTTGATACTTGAGTAAATATGTGAGTGATTTGTACAAAATGAACACACAGAATCCTAACATTAAGACTCCTATTTATACTAGTTTCGACCTTAACGGTCTTACACTAATCTGCTGCCACGTCTCTCATAAGAACTTCCAGCGACGCCATCTGTTACTTGGACAGTTACGAAACCGTCTTCGAATTTCAAATCTTCCCGCCTGAGTCCGTCTTCGACGCGTGGCAGTGCATTAAAAACACTACGAAAACACGCTAAGTAGTAATACTTGAATATATTTTATAAATTTTGTCTAAGTCCCCGAAGACACATACTTTCACTAGCTTTCAGTATTCATTATCTTCATAACGAACTTAGAAATCTTTATTCTCGAAGCATGGCCATCAGTAGCCATCTTTTATTTTTAAGGGATGGCCATCAGTAACCATCTTTCCTTCGATTTTCCACTTCTTCGAAGGACAAATATTACAAGACGAAATCTTCAGCTAACAAATTGCCCCCAATAAATGCCTGTTTCGAAAATCAACAGAAATAGGCGTTTCTTGTCATCATAAGATTTCGTTTCTTATTGATCTTTGAGAGTTCCAAGACTGCTGACTAACGTCATAATCATTGATGACCCTGTTCCCGAAACGTCTTGTCATTTTCAAAGATGTCTTCTCATAACTTACATTCCCACGTTTTTGACCTTACTTCTTGATCATTACTCCTACATACTAGGAGTGAAGCTAATTTATTCGACCGCCGTCGGATTAAATCACCAGCCGCCACGTGTTCTTTGGGTTTTACCCAAAAGATTTAAAAAGGGTTTCCGTTAAACCTTTAAATACTTGGTCTTGCACTTCTATACAACCTTTCATTCTTATTTCTTCATCTTCTTCAACAGAAAAACCAACGTCCTCAATCTTTTCAAAATCTTGCTTTCTCAATCAAAAATCTCTCTATGGCTTCATCTTCAAATGTTCTTCAACCTGTTCTGAAGCTCCAATCAACAACACGGTCTGGGGAACAAGAGCACATTCCAAACCCTAACACCGAAGAAGTACGCACTATTTACGCTTCCCAGGTAATCATTCCCTTTGAACTTTCTGGAAAATCTCTTGCTTTTATGG